>NW_026871971.1:300000-417186 GCF_033458585.1 Syngnathus typhle
GAGAAAATGCGATTTAGGCAATAAAATTAAAAATGCTTATTAAACATAAACCAAACGTTGGAGGTGGTCATTTCTTCATGCGCAGTGAATAACTCGGCACTCTAAAGCACCCGAGAGCGTTTTTTTCGATGCCAACCTAACCAGAGTGACGGGAGCGGCACAATTCAGAAAAAGCGCTCAGCTCGCCGAGAAAATGCGATTTAAGCAATAAAATTAAAAATGCTTAAAAAAAAAAACCAAACGTTGGAGGTGGTCATTTCTTAATGCGCAGTAATAAACTCGGCACTCTAAAGCACCCGAGAGCGTTTTTTTCGATGCCAACCTAACCAGAGTGACGGGAGCGGCACAATTCAGAAAAAGTGCTCAGCTCGCCGAGAAAATGCGATTTAAGCAATAAAATTAAAAATGCTTATTAAACATAAACCAAACGTTGGAGGTGGTCATTTCTTCATGCGCAGTGAATAACTCGGCACTCTAAAGCACCCGAGAGCGTTTTTTTCGATGCCAACCTAACCAGAGTGACGGGAGCGGCACAATTCAGAAAAAGTGCTCAGCTCGCCGAGAAAATGCGATTTAAGCAATAAAATTAAAAATGCTTATAAAACATAAACCAAACGTTGGAGGTGGTCATTTCTTAATGCGCAGTAATAAACTCGGCACTCTAAAGCACCCGAGAGCGTTTTTTTCGATGCCAACCTAACCAGAGTGACGGGAGCGGCACAATTCAGAAAAAGTGCTCAGCTCGCCGAGAAAATGCGATTTAAGCAATACAATTAAAAATGCTTATTAAACATAAACCAAACGTTGGAGGTGGTCATTTCTTCATGCGCAGTGAATAACTCGGCACTCTAAAGCACCCGATAGCGTTTTTTTCGATGCCAACCTAACCAGAGTGACGGGAGCGGCACAATTCAGAAAAAGTGCTCAGCTCGCCGAGAAAATGCGATTTAAGCAATAAAATTAAAAATGCTTATAAAACATAAACCAAACGTTGGAGGTGGTCATTTCTTCATGCGCAGTGATAAACTCGGCACTCTAAAGCACCCGAGAGCGTTTTTTTCGATGCCAACCTAACCAGAGTGACGGGAGCGGCACAATTCAGAAAAAGTGCTCAGCTCGCCGAGAAAATGCGATTTAAGCAATAAAATTAAAAATGCTTATAAAACATAAACCAAACGTTGGAGGTGGTCATTTCTTCATGCGCAGTGAATAACTCGGCACTCTAAAGCACCCGAGAGCGTTTTTTTTCGATGCCAACCTAACCAGAGTGACGGGAGCGGCACAATTCAGAAAAAGTGCTCAGCTCGCCGAGAAAATGCGATTTAAGCAATAAAATTAAAAATGCTTATAAAACATAAACCAAACGTTGGAGGTGGTCATTTCTTAATGCGCAGTAATAAACTCGGCACTCTAGAGCACCCGAGAGCGTTTTTTTCGATGCCAACCTAACCAGAGTGACGGGAGCGGCAAGATTCAGAAAAAGTGCTCAGCTCGCCGAGAAAATGCGATTTAAGCAATAAAATTAAAAATGCTTATAAAACATAAACCAAACGTTGGAAGTGGTCATTTCTTCATGCGCAGTGATAAACTCGGCACTCTAAAGCACCCGAGAGCGTTTTTTTCGATGCCAACCTAACCAGAGTTACGGGAGCGGCACAATTCAGAAAAAGCGCTCAGCTCGCCGAGAAAATGCGATTTAAGCAATAAAATTAAAAATGCTTATGAAACATAAACCAAACGTTGGAGGTGGTCATTTCTTCATGCGCAGTGATAAACTCGGCACTCTAAAGCACCCGAGAGCGTTTTTTTCGATGCCAACCTAACCAGAGTGACGGGAGCGGCACAATTCAGAAAAAGCGCTCAGCTCGCCGAGAAAATGCGATTTAAGCAATAAAATTAAAAATGCTTATAAAACATAAACCAAACGTTGGAGGTGGTCATTTCTTCATGCGCAGTGAATAACTCGGCACTCTAAAGCACCCGAGAGCGTTTTTTTCGATGCCAACCTAACCAGAGTGACGGGAGCGGCACAATTCAGAAAAAGTGCTCAGCTCGCCGAGAAAATGCGATTTAAGCAATAAAATTAAAAATGCTTATAAAACATAAACCAAACGTTGGAGGTGGTCATTTCTCCATGCGCAGTGAATAACTCGGCACTCTAAAGCACCCGAGAGCGTTTTTTTCGATGCCAACCTAACCAGAGTGACGGGAGCGGCACAATTCAGAAAAAGTGCTCAGCTCGCCGAGAAAATGCGATTTAAGCAATAAAATTAAAAATGCTTATAAAACATAAACCAAACGTTGGAGGTGGTCATTTCTTAATGCGCAGTAATAAACTCGGCACTCTAAAGCACCCGTGAGCGTTTTTTTCGATGCCAACCTAACCAGAGTGACGGGACGGCACAATTCAGAAAAAGTGCTCAGCTCGCCGAGAAAATGCGATTTAAGCAATAAAATTAAAAATGCTTATAAAACATAAACCAAACGTTGGAGGTGGTCATTTCTTAATGCGCAGTAATAAACTCGGCACTCTAAAGCACCCGAGAGCGTTTTTTTCGATGCCAACCTAACCAGAGTGACGGGAGCGGCACAATTCAGAAAAAGCGCTCAGCTCGCCGAGAAAATGCGATTTAAGCAATAAAATTAAAAATGCTTATAAAACATAAACCAAACGTTGGAGGTGGTCATTTCTTAATGCGCAGTAATAAACTCGGCACTCTAAAGCACCCGAGAGCGTTTTTTTCGATGCCAACCTAACCAGAGTGACGGGAGCGGCACAATTCAGAAAAAGTGCTCAGCTCGCCGAGAAAATGCGATTTAAGCAATAAAATTAAAAATGCTTATTAAACATAAACCAAACGTTGGAGGTTGTCATTTCTTCATGCGCAGTGAATAACTCGGCACTCTAAAGCACCCGAGAGCGTTTTTTTCGATGCCAACCTAACCAGAGTGACGGGAGCGGCACAATTCAGAAAAAGCGCTCAGCTCGCCGAGAAAATGCGATTTAAGCAATAAAATTAAAAATGCTTATTAAACATAAACCAAACGTTGGAGGTGGTCATTTCTTCATGCGCAGTGAATAACTCGGCACTCTAAAGCACCCGAGAGCGTTTTTTTCGATGCCAACCTAACCAGAGTGACGGGACAGGCACAATTCAGAAAAAGCGCTCAGCTCGCCGAGAAAATGCGATTTAAGCAATAAAATTAAAAATGCTTATAAAACATAAACCAAACGTTGGAGGTGGTCATTTCTTCATGCGCAGTGATAAACTCGGCACTCTAAAGCACCCGAGAGCGTTTTTTTCGATGCCAACCTAACCAGAGTGACGGGAGCGGCACAATTCAGAAAAAGTGCTCAGCTCGCCGAGAAAATGCGATTTAAGCAATAAAATTAAAAATGCTTATAAAACATAAACCAAACGTTGGAGGTGGTCATTTCTTCATGCGCAGTGATAAACTCGGCACTCTAAAGCACCCGAGAGCGTTTTTTTCGATGCCAACCTAACCAGAGTGACGGGAGCGGCACAATTCAGAAAAAGCGCTCAGCTCGCCGAGAAAATGCGATTTAAGCAATAAAATTAAAAATGCTTATAAAACATAAACCAAACGTTGGAGGTGGTCATTTCTTCATGCGCAGTGATAAACTCGGCACTCTAAAGCACCCGAGAGCGTTTTTTTCGATGCCAACCTAACCAGAGTGACGGGAGCGGCACAATTCAGAAAAAGTGCTCAGCTCGCCGAGAAAATGCGATTCAAGCAATAAAATTAAAAATGCTTATTAAACATAAACCAAACGTTGGAGGTGGTCATTTCTTCATGCGCAGTGAATAACTCGGCACTCTAAAGCACCCGAGAGCGTTTTTTTCGATGCCAACCTAACCAGAGTGACGGGAGCGGCACAATTCAGAAAAAGTGCTCAGCTCGCCGAGAAAATGCGATTTAAGCAATAAAATTAAAAATGCTTATAAAACATAAACCAAACGTTGGAGGTGGTCATTTCTTAATGCGCAGTAATAAACTCGGCACTCTAAAGCACCCGAGAGCGTTTTTTTCGATGCCAACCTAACCAGAGTGACGGGAGCGGCACAATTCAGAAAAAGTGCTCAGCTCGGCGAGAAAATGCGATTTAAGCAATAAAATTAAAAATGCTTATAAAACATAAACCAAACGTTGGAGGTGGTCATTTCTTAATGCGCAGTAATAAACTCGGCACTCTAAAGCACCCGAGAGCGTTTTTTTCGATGCCAACCTAACCAGAGTGACGGGAGCGGCACAATTCAGAAAAAGTGCTCAGCTCGCCGAGAAAATGCGATTTAAGCAATAAAATTAAAAATCCTTATAAAACATAAACCAAACGTTGGAGGTGGTCATTTCTTAATGCGCAGTAATAAACTCGGCACTCTAAAGCACCCGAGAGCGTTTTTTTCGATGCCAACCTAACCAGAGTGACGGGAGCGGCACAATTCAGAAAAAGCGCTCAGCTCGCCGAGAAAATGCGATTTAAGCAATAAAATTAAAAATGCTTATAAAACATAAACCAAACGTTGGAGGTGGTCATTTCCTAATGCGCAGTAATAAACTCGGCACTCTAAAGCACCCGAGAGCGTTTTTTTCGATGCCAACCTAACCAGAGTGACGGGAGCGGCACAATTCAGAAAAAGTGCTCAGCTCGCCGAGAAAATGCGATTTAAGCAATAAAATTAAAAATGCTTATTAAACATAAACCAAACGTTGGAGGTGGTCATTTCTTCATGCGCAGTGAATAACTCGGCACTCTAAAGCACCCGAGAGCGTTTTTTTCGATGCCAACCTAACCAGAGTGACGGGAGCGGCACAATTCAGAAAAAGCGCTCAGCTCGCCGAGAAAATGCGATTTAAGCAATAAAATTAAAAATGCTTATTAAACATAAACCAAACATTGGAGGTGGTCATTTCTTCATGCGCAGTGAATAACTCGGCACTCTAAAGCACCCGAGAGCGTTTTTTTCGATGCCAACCTAACCAGAGTGACGGGAGCGGCACAATTCAGAAAAAGTGCTCAGCTCGCCGAGAAAATGCGATTTAAGCAATAAAATTAAAAATGCTTATAAAACATAAACCAAACGTTGGAGGTGGTCATTTCTTCATGCGCAGTGATAAACTCGGCACTCTAAAGCACCCGAGAGCGTTTTTTTCGATGCCAACCTAACCAGAGTGACGGGAGCGGCACAATTCAGAAAAAGTGCTCAGCTCGCCGAGAAAATGCGATTCAAGCAATAAAATTAAAAATGCTTATTAAACATAAACCAAACGTTGGAGGTGGTCATTTCTTCATGCGCAGTGAATAACTCGGCACTCTAAAGCACCCGAGAGCGTTTTTTTCGATGCCAACCTAACCAGAGTGACGGGAGCGGCACAATTCAGAAAAAGTGCTCAGCTCGCCGAGAAAATGCGATTTAAGCAATAAAATTAAAAATGCTTATAAAACATAAACCAAACGTTGGAGGTGGTCATTTCTTAATGCGCAGTAATAAACTCGGCACTCTAAAGCACCCGAGAGCGTTTTTTTCGATGCCAACCTAACCAGAGTGACGGGAGCGGCACAATTCAGAAAAAGCGCTCAGCTCGCCGAGAAAATGCGATTTAAGCAATAAAATTAAAAATGCTTAAAAAAAAAAACCAAACGTTGGAGGTGGTCATTTCTTAATGCGCAGTAATAAACTCGGCACTCTAAAGCACCCGAGAGCGTTTTTTTCGATGCCAACCTAACCAGAGTGACGGGAGCGGCACAATTCAGAAAAAGTGCTCAGCTCGCCGAGAAAATGCGATTTAAGCAATAAAATTAAAAATGCTTATTAAACATAAACCAAACGTTGGAGGTGGTCATTTCTTCATGCGCAGTGAATAACTCGGCACTCTAAAGCACCCGAGAGCGTTTTTTTCGATGCCAACCTAACCAGAGTGACGGGAGCGGCACAATTCAGAAAAAGTGCTCAGCTCGCCGAGAAAATGCGATTTAAGCAATAAAATTAAAAATGCTTATAAAACATAAACCAAACGTTGGAGGTGGTCATTTCTTAATGCGCAGTAATAAACTCGGCACTCTAAAGCACCCGAGAGCGTTTTTTTCGATGCCAACCTAACCAGAGTGACGGGAGCGGCACAATTCAGAAAAAGTGCTCAGCTCGCCGAGAAAATGCGATTTAAGCAATACAATTAAAAATGCTTATTAAACATAAACCAAACGTTGGAGGTGGTCATTTCTTCATGCGCAGTGAATAACTCGGCACTCTAAAGCACCCGATAGCGTTTTTTTCGATGCCAACCTAACCAGAGTGACGGGAGCGGCACAATTCAGAAAAAGTGCTCAGCTCGCCGAGAAAATGCGATTTAAGCAATAAAATTAAAAATGCTTATAAAACATAAACCAAACGTTGGAGGTGGTCATTTCTTCATGCGCAGTGATAAACTCGGCACTCTAAAGCACCCGAGAGCGTTTTTTTCGATGCCAACCTAACCAGAGTGACGGGAGCGGCACAATTCAGAAAAAGTGCTCAGCTCGCCGAGAAAATGCGATTTAAGCAATAAAATTAAAAATGCTTATAAAACATAAACCAAACGTTGGAGGTGGTCATTTCTTCATGCGCAGTGAATAACTCGGCACTCTAAAGCACCCGAGAGCGTTTTTTTTCGATGCCAACCTAACCAGAGTGACGGGAGCGGCACAATTCAGAAAAAGTGCTCAGCTCGCCGAGAAAATGCGATTTAAGCAATAAAATTAAAAATGCTTATAAAACATAAACCAAACGTTGGAGGTGGTCATTTCTTAATGCGCAGTAATAAACTCGGCACTCTAGAGCACCCGAGAGCGTTTTTTTCGATGCCAACCTAACCAGAGTGACGGGAGCGGCAAGATTCAGAAAAAGTGCTCAGCTCGCCGAGAAAATGCGATTTAAGCAATAAAATTAAAAATGCTTATAAAACATAAACCAAACGTTGGAAGTGGTCATTTCTTCATGCGCAGTGATAAACTCGGCACTCTAAAGCACCCGAGAGCGTTTTTTTCGATGCCAACCTAACCAGAGTTACGGGAGCGGCACAATTCAGAAAAAGCGCTCAGCTCGCCGAGAAAATGCGATTTAAGCAATAAAATTAAAAATGCTTATGAAACATAAACCAAACGTTGGAGGTGGTCATTTCTTCATGCGCAGTGATAAACTCGGCACTCTAAAGCACCCGAGAGCGTTTTTTTCGATGCCAACCTAACCAGAGTGACGGGAGCGGCACAATTCAGAAAAAGCGCTCAGCTCGCCGAGAAAATGCGATTTAAGCAATAAAATTAAAAATGCTTATAAAACATAAACCAAACGTTGGAGGTGGTCATTTCTTCATGCGCAGTGATAAACTCGGCACTCTAAAGCACCCGAGAGCGTTTTTTTCGATGCCAACCTAACCAGAGTGACGGGAGCGGCACAATTCAGAAAAAGTGCTCAGCTCGCCGAGAAAATGCGATTTAAGCAATAAAATTAAAAATGCTTATAAAACATAAACCAAACGTTGGAGGTGGTCATTTCTCCATGCGCAGTGAATAACTCGGCACTCTAAAGCACCCGAGAGCGTTTTTTTCGATGCCAACCTAACCAGAGTGACGGGAGCGGCACAATTCAGAAAAAGTGCTCAGCTCGCCGAGAAAATGCGATTTAAGCAATAAAATTAAAAATGCTTATAAAACATAAACCAAACGTTGGAGGTGGTCATTTCTTAATGCGCAGTAATAAACTCGGCACTCTAAAGCACCCGTGAGCGTTTTTTTCGATGCCAACCTAACCAGAGTGACGGGACGGCACAATTCAGAAAAAGTGCTCAGCTCGCCGAGAAAATGCGATTTAAGCAATAAAATTAAAAATGCTTATAAAACATAAACCAAACGTTGGAGGTGGTCATTTCTTAATGCGCAGTAATAAACTCGGCACTCTAAAGCACCCGAGAGCGTTTTTTTCGATGCCAACCTAACCAGAGTGACGGGAGCGGCACAATTCAGAAAAAGCGCTCAGCTCGCCGAGAAAATGCGATTTAAGCAATAAAATTAAAAATGCTTATAAAACATAAACCAAACGTTGGAGGTGGTCATTTCTTAATGCGCAGTAATAAACTCGGCACTCTAAAGCACCCGAGAGCGTTTTTTTCGATGCCAACCTAACCAGAGTGACGGGAGCGGCACAATTCAGAAAAAGTGCTCAGCTCGCCGAGAAAATGCGATTTAAGCAATAAAATTAAAAATGCTTATTAAACATAAACCAAACGTTGGAGGTTGTCATTTCTTCATGCGCAGTGAATAACTCGGCACTCTAAAGCACCCGAGAGCGTTTTTTTCGATGCCAACCTAACCAGAGTGACGGGAGCGGCACAATTCAGAAAAAGCGCTCAGCTCGCCGAGAAAATGCGATTTAAGCAATAAAATTAAAAATGCTTATTACACATAAACCAAACGTTGGAGGTGGTCATTTCTTCATGCGCAGTGAATAACTCGGCACTCTAAAGCACCCGAGAGCGTTTTTTTCGATGCCAACCTAACCAGAGTGACGGGACAGGCACAATTCAGAAAAAGCGCTCAGCTCGCCGAGAAAATGCGATTTAAGCAATAAAATTAAAAATGCTTATAAAACATAAACCAAACGTTGGAGGTGGTCATTTCTTCATGCGCAGTGATAAACTCGGCACTCTAAAGCACCCGAGAGCGTTTTTTTCGATGCCAACCTAACCAGAGTGACGGGAGCGGCACAATTCAGAAAAAGTGCTCAGCTCGCCGAGAAAATGCGATTTAAGCAATAAAATTAAAAATGCTTATAAAACATAAACCAAACGTTGGAGGTGGTCATTTCTTCATGCGCAGTGATAAACTCGGCACTCTAAAGCACCCGAGAGCGTTTTTTTCGATGCCAACCTAACCAGAGTGACGGGAGCGGCACAATTCAGAAAAAGCGCTCAGCTCGCCGAGAAAATGCGATTTAAGCAATAAAATTAAAAATGCTTATAAAACATAAACCAAACGTTGGAGGTGGTCATTTCTTCATGCGCAGTGATAAACTCGGCACTCTAAAGCACCCGAGAGCGTTTTTTTCGATGCCAACCTAACCAGAGTGACGGGAGCGGCACAATTCAGAAAAAGTGCTCAGCTCGCCGAGAAAATGCGATTCAAGCAATAAAATTAAAAATGCTTATTAAACATAAACCAAACGTTGGAGGTGGTCATTTCTTCATGCGCAGTGAATAACTCGGCACTCTAAAGCACCCGAGAGCGTTTTTTTCGATGCCAACCTAACCAGAGTGACGGGAGCGGCACAATTCAGAAAAAGTGCTCAGCTCGCCGAGAAAATGCGATTTAAGCAATAAAATTAAAAATGCTTATAAAACATAAACCAAACGTTGGAGGTGGTCATTTCTTAATGCGCAGTAATAAACTCGGCACTCTAAAGCACCCGAGAGCGTTTTTTTCGATGCCAACCTAACCAGAGTGACGGGAGCGGCACAATTCAGAAAAAGTGCTCAGCTCGCCGAGAAAATGCGATTTAAGCAATAAAATTAAAAATGCTTATAAAACATAAACCAAACGTTGGAGGTGGTCATTTCTTAATGCGCAGTAATAAACTCGGCACTCTAAAGCACCCGAGAGCGTTTTTTTCGATGCCAACCTAACCAGAGTGACGGGAGCGGCACAATTCAGAAAAAGTGCTCAGCTCGCCGAGAAAATGCGATTTAAGCAATAAAATTAAAAATCCTTATAAAACATAAACCAAACGTTGGAGGTGGTCATTTCTTAATGCGCAGTAATAAACTCGGCACTCTAAAGCACCCGAGAGCGTTTTTTTCGATGCCAACCTAACCAGAGTGACGGGAGCGGCACAATTCAGAAAAAGCGCTCAGCTCGCCGAGAAAATGCGATTTAAGCAATAAAATTAAAAATGCTTATAAAACATAAACCAAACGTTGGAGGTGGTCATTTCCTAATGCGCAGTAATAAACTCGGCACTCTAAAGCACCCGAGAGCGTTTTTTTCGATGCCAACCTAACCAGAGTGACGGGAGCGGCACAATTCAGAAAAAGTGCTCAGCTCGCCGAGAAAATGCGATTTAAGCAATAAAATTAAAAATGCTTATTAAACATAAACCAAACGTTGGAGGTGGTCATTTCTTCATGCGCAGTGAATAACTCGGCACTCTAAAGCACCCGAGAGCGTTTTTTTCGATGCCAACCTAACCAGAGTGACGGGAGCGGCACAATTCAGAAAAAGCGCTCAGCTCGCCGAGAAAATGCGATTTAAGCAATAAAATTAAAAATGCTTATTAAACATAAACCAAACATTGGAGGTGGTCATTTCTTCATGCGCAGTGAATAACTCGGCACTCTAAAGCACCCGAGAGCGTTTTTTTCGATGCCAACCTAACCAGAGTGACGGGAGCGGCACAATTCAGAAAAAGTGCTCAGCTCGCCGAGAAAATGCGATTTAAGCAATAAAATTAAAAATGCTTATAAAACATAAACCAAACGTTGGAGGTGGTCATTTCTTCATGCGCAGTGATAAACTCGGCACTCTAAAGCACCCGAGAGCGTTTTTTTCGATGCCAACCTAACCAGAGTGACGGGAGCGGCACAATTCAGAAAAAGCGCTCAGCTCGCCGAGAAAATGCGATTTAAGCAATAAAATTAAAAATGCTTATAAAACATAAACCAAACGTTGGAGGTGGTCATTTCTTCATGCGCAGTGATAAACTCGGCACTCTAAAGCACCCGAGAGCGTTTTTTTCGATGCCAACCTAACCAGAGTGACGGGAGCGGCACAATTCAGAAAAAGTGCTCAGCTCGCCGAGAAAATGCGATTCAAGCAATAAAATTAAAAATGCTTATTAAACATAAACCAAACGTTGGAGGTGGTCTTTTCTTCATGCTCAGTGAATAACTCGGCACTCTAAAGCACCCGAGAGCGTTTTTTTCGATGCCAACCTAACCAGAGTGACGGGAGCGGCACAATTCAGAAAAAGTGCTCAGCTCGCCGAGAAAATGCGATTTAAGCAATAAAATTAAAAATGCTTATAAAACATAAACCAAACGTTGGAGGT
Source organism: Syngnathus typhle (assembly GCF_033458585.1). Lineage (NCBI taxonomy): Eukaryota > Metazoa > Chordata > Actinopteri > Syngnathiformes > Syngnathidae > Syngnathus > Syngnathus typhle. The sequence goes on from NW_026871971.1 coordinate 311,097, forward strand.
GGTCATTTCTTAATGCGCAGTAATAAACTCGGCACTCTAAAGCACCCGAGAGCGTTTTTTTCGATGCCAACCTAACCAGAGTGACGGGAGCGGCACAATTCAGAAAAAGTGCTCAGCTCGCCGAGAAAATGCGATTCAAGCAATAAAATTAAAAATGCTTATAAAACATAAACCAAACGTTGGAGGTGGTCATTTCTTAATGCGCAGTAATAAACTCGGCACTCTAAAGCACCCGAGAGCGTTTTTTTCGATGCCAACCTAACCAGAGTGACGGGAGCGGCACAATTCAGAAAAAGTGCTCAGCTCGCCGAGAAAATGCGATTTAAGCAATAAAATTAAAAATGCTTATTAAACATAAACTAAACGTTGGAGGTGGTCATTTCTTCATGCGCAGTGAATAACTCGGCACTCTAAAGCACCCGATAGCGTTTTTTTCGATGCCAACCTAACCAGAGTGACGGGAGCGGCACAATTCAGAAAAAGTGCTCAGCTCGCCGAGAAAATGCGATTTAAGCAATAAAATTAAAAATGCTTATAAAACATAAACCAAACGTTGGAGGTGGTCATTTCTTAATGCGCAGTAATAAACTCGGCACTCTAAAGCACCCGAGAGCGTTTTTTTCGATGCCAACCTAACCAGAGTGACGGGAGCGGCACAATTCAGAAAAAGTGCTCAGCTCGCCGAGAAAATGCGATTTAAGCAATAAAATTAAAAATGCTTATAAAACATAAAACAAACGTTGGAGGTGGTCATTTCTTAATGCGCAGTAATAAACTCGGCACTCTAAAGCACCCGAGAGCGTTTTTTTCGATGCCAACCTAACCAGAGTGACGGGAGCGGCACAATTCAAAAAAAGCGCTCAGCTCGCCGAGAAAATGCGATTTAAGTAATAAAATTAAAAATGCTTATAAAACATAAACCAAACGTTGGAGGTGGTCATTTCTTCGTGCGCAGTGAATAACTCGGCACTCTAAAGCACCCGAGAACGTTTTTTTCGATGCCAACCTAACCAGAGTGACGGGAGCGGCACAATTCAGAAAAAGTGCTCAGCTCGCCGAGAAAATGCGATTTAAGCAATAAAATTAAAAATTCTTATAAAACATAAACCAAACGTTGGAGGTGGTCATTTCTTAATGCGCAGTAATAAACTCGGCACTCTAAAGCACCCGAGAGCGTTTTTTTCGATGCCAACCTAACCAGAGTGACGGGAGCGGCACAATTCAGAAAAAGTGCTCAGCTCGCCGAGAAAATGCGATTTAAGCAATAAAATTAAAAATGCTTATTAAACATAAACCAAACGTTGGAGGTGGTCATTTCTTCATGCGCAGTGAATAAATCGGCACTCTAAAGCACCCGAGAGCGTTTTTTTCGATGCCAACCTAACCAGAGTGACGGGAGCGGCAATTCAGAAAAAGCGCTCAGCTCGCCGAGAAAATGCGATTTAAGCAATAAAATTAAAAATGCTTATTAAACATAAACCAAACGTTGGAGGTGGTCATTTCTTCATGCGCAGTGAATAACTCGGCACTCTAAAGCACCCGAGAGCGTTTTTTTCGATGCCAACCTAACCAGAGTGACGGGAGCGGCACAATTCAGAAAAAGCGCTCAGCTCGCCGAGAAAATGCGATTTAAGCAATAAAATTAAAAATGCTTATAAAACATAAACCAAACGTTGGAGGTGGTCATTTCTTCATGCGCAGTGATAAACTCGGCACTCTAAAGCACCCGATAGCGTTTTTTTCGATGCCAACCTAACCAGAGTGACGGGAGCGGCACAATTCAGAAAAAGTGCTCAGCTCGCCGAGAAAATGCGATTTAAGCAATAAAATTAAAAATGCTTATAAAACATAAACCAAACGTTGGAGGTGGTCATTTCTTAATGCGCAGTAATAAACTCGGCACTCTAAAGCACCCGAGAGCGTTTTTTTCGATGCCAACCTAACCAGAGTGACGGGAGCGGCACAATTCAGAAAAAGTGCTCAGCTCGCCGAGAAAATGCGATTTAAGCAATAAAATTAAAAATGCTTATAAAATATAAACCAAACGTTGGAGGTGGTCATTTCTTAATGCGCAGTAATAAACTCGGCACTCTAAAGCACCCGAGAGCGTTTTTTTCGATGCCAACCTAACCAGAGTGACGGGAGCGGCACAATTCAGAAAAAGTGCTCAGCTCGCCGAGAAAATGCGATTTAAGCAATAAAATTAAAAATGCTTATAAAACATAAACCAAACGTTGGAAGTGGTCATTTCTTCATGCGCAGTGATAAACTCGGCACTCTAAAGCACCCGAGAGCGTTTTTTTCGATGCCAACCTAACCAGAGTTACGGGAGCGGCACAATTCAGAAAAAGCGCTCAGCTCGCCGAGAAAATGCGATTTAAGCAATAAAATTAAAAATGCTTATAAACCAAACGTTGGAGGTGGTCATTTCTTCATGCGCAGTGATAAACTCGGCACTCTAAAGCACCCGAGAGCGTTTTTTTCGATGCCAACCTAACCAGAGTGACGGGAGCGGCACAATTCAGAAAAAGCGCTCAGCTCGCCGAGAAAATTCGATTTAAGCAATAAAATTAAAAATGCTTATAAAACATAAACCAAACGTTGGAGGTGGTCATTTCTTCATGCGCAGTGATAAACTCGGCACTCTAAAGCACCCGAGAGCGTTTTTTTCGATGCCAACCTAACCAGAGTGACGGGAGCGGCACAATTCAGAAAAAGTGCTCAGCTCGCCGAGAAAATGCGATTTAAGCAATAAAATTAAAAATGCTTATAAAACATAAACCAAACGTTGGAGGTGGTCATTTCTTCATGCGCAGTGAATAACTCGGCACTCTAAAGCACCCGAGAGCGTTTTTTTCGATGCCAACCTAACCAGAGTGACGGGAGCGGCACAATTCAGAAAAAGTGCTCAGCTCGCCTAGAAAATGCGATTTAAGCAATAAAATTAAAAATGCTTATAAAACATAAACCAAACGTTGGAGGTGGTCATTTCTTAATGCGCAGTAATAAACTCGGCACTCTAAAGCACCCGTGAGCGTTTTTTTCGATGCCAACCTAACCAGAGTGACGGGAGCGGCACAATTCAGAAAAAGTGCTCAGCTCGCCGAGAAAATGCGATTTAAGCAATAAAATTAAAAATGCTTATAAAACATAAACCAAACGTTGGAGGTGGTCATTTCTTCATGCGCAGTGATAAAGTCGGCACTCTAAAGCACCCGAGAGCGTTTTTTTCGATGCCAACCTAACCAGAGTGACGGGAGCGGCACAATTCAGAAAAAGGGCTCAGCTCGCCGAGAAAATGCGATTCAAGCAATAAAATTAAAAATGCTTAACCAAACGTTGGAGGTGGTCATTTCTTCATGCGCAGTGATCAACTCGGCACTCTAAAGCACCCGAGAGCGTTTTTTTCGATGCCAACCTAACCAGAGTGACGGGAGCGGCACAATTCAGAAAAAGTGCTCAGCTCGCCGAGAAAATGCGATTTAAGCAATAAAACTAAAAATGCTTATAAAACATAAACCAAACGTTGGAGGTGGTCATTTCTTCATGCGCAGTGAATAACTCGGCACTCTAAAGCACCCGAGAGCGTTTTTTTCGATGCCAACCTAACCAGAGTAACGGGAGCGGCACAATTCAGAAAAAGCGCTCAGCTCGCCGAGAAAATGCGATTTAAGCAATAAATTTAAAAATGCTTATAAAACATAAACCAAACGTTGGAGGTGGTCATTTCTTCATGCGCAGTGATAAACTCGGCACTCTAAAGCACCCGAGAGCGTTTTTTTCGATGCCAACCTAACCAGAGTGACGGGAGCGGCACAATTCAGAAAAAGTGCTCAGCTCGCCGAGAAAATGCGATTTAAGCAATAAAATTAAAAATGCTTATAAAACATAAACCAAATGCGCAGTGATAAACTCGGCACTCTAAAGCACCCGAGAGCGTTTTTTTCGATGCCAACCTAACCAGAGTGACGGGAGCGGCACAATTCAAAAAAAGCGCTCAGCTCGCCGAGAAAATGCGATTTAAGCAATAAAATTAAAAATGCTTATAAAACATAAACCAAACGTTGGAGGTGGTCATTTCTTCGTGCGCAGTGAATAACTCGGCACTCTAAAGCACCCGAGAACGTTTTTTTCGATGCCAACCTAACCAGAGTGACGGGAGCGGCACAATTCAGAAAAAGTGCTCAGCTCGCCGAGAAAATGCGATTTAAGCAATAAAATTAAAAATTCTTATAAAACATAAACCAAACGTTGGAGGTGGTCATTTCTTAATGCGCAGTAATAAACTCGGCACTCTAAAGCACCCGAGAGCGTTTTTTTCGATGCCAACCTAACCAGAGTGACGGGAGCGGCACAATTCAGAAAAAGTGCTCAGCTCGCCGAGAAAATGCGATTTAAGCAATAAAATTAAAAATGCTTATTAAACATAAACCAAACGTTGGAGGTGGTCATTTCTTCATGCGCAGTGAATAAATCGGCACTCTAAAGCACCCGAGAGCGTTTTTTTCGATGCCAACCTAACCAGAGTGACGGGAGCGGCAATTCAGAAAAAGCGCTCAGCTCGCCGAGAAAATGCGATTTAAGCAATAAAATTAAAAATGCTTATTAAACATAAACCAAACGTTGGAGGTGGTCATTTCTTCATGCGCAGTGAATAACTCGGCACTCTAAAGCACCCGAGAGCGTTTTTTTCGATGCCAACCTAACCAGAGTGACGGGAGCGGCACAATTCAGAAAAAGCGCTCAGCTCGCCGAGAAAATGCGATTTAAGCAATAAAATTAAAAATGCTTATAAAACATAAACCAAACGTTGGAGGTGGTCATTTCTTCATGCGCAGTGATAAACTCGGCACTCTAAAGCACCCGATAGCGTTTTTTTCGATGCCAACCTAACCAGAGTGACGGGAGCGGCACAATTCAGAAAAAGTGCTCAGCTCGCCGAGAAAATGCGATTTAAGCAATAAAATTAAAAATGCTTATAAAACATAAACCAAACGTTGGAGGTGGTCATTTCTTAATGCGCAGTAATAAACTCGGCACTCTAAAGCACCCGAGAGCGTTTTTTTCGATGCCAACCTAACCAGAGTGACGGGAGCGGCACAATTCAGAAAAAGTGCTCAGCTCGCCGAGAAAATGCGATTTAAGCAATAAAATTAAAAATGCTTATAAAACATAAACCAAACGTTGGAGGTGGTCATTTCTTAATGCGCAGTAATAAACTCGGCACTCTAAAGCACCCGAGAGCGTTTTTTTCGATGCCAACCTAACCAGAGTGACGGGAGCGGCACAATTCAGAAAAAGTGCTCAGCTCGCCGAGAAAATGCGATTTAAGCAATAAAATTAAAAATGCTTATTAAACATAAACTAAACGTTGGAGGTGGTCATTTCTTCATGCGCAGTGAATAACTCGGCACTCTAAAGCACCCGATAGCGTTTTTTTTCGATGCCAACCTAACCAGAGTGACGGGAGCGGCACAATTCAGAAAAAGTGCTCAGCTCGCCGAGAAAATGCGATTTAAGCAATAAAATTAAAAATGCTTATAAAACATAAACCAAACGTTGGAGGTGGTCATTTCTTAATGCGCAGTAATAAACTCGGCACTCTTAAGCACCCGAGAGCGTTTTTTTCGATGCCAACCTAACCAGAGTGACGGGAGCGGCACAATTCAGAAAAAGTGCTCAGCTCGCCGAGAAAATGCGATTTAAGCAATAAAATTAAAAATGCTTATAAAACATAAAACAAACGTTGGAGGTGGTCATTTCTTAATGCGCAGTAATAAACTCGGCACTCTAAAGCACCCGACAGCGTTTTTTTCGATGCCAACCTAACCACAGTGATGGGAGCGGCACAATTCAAAAAAAGCGCTCAGCTCGCCGAGAAAATGCGATTTAAGCAATAAAATTAAAAATGCTTATAAAACATAAACCAAACGTTGGAGGTGGTCATTTCTTCGTGCGCAGTGAATAACTCGGCACTCTAAAGCACCCGAGAGCGTTTTTTTCGATGCCAACCTAACCAGAGTGACGGGAGCGGCACAATTCAGAAAAAGTGCTCAGCTCGCCGAGAAAATGCGATTTAAGCAATAAAATTAAAAATTCTTATAAAACATAAACCAAACGTTGGAGGTGGTCATTTCTTAATGCGCAGTAATAAACTCGGCACTCTAAAGCACCCGAAAACGTTTTTTTCGATGCCAACCTAACCAGAGTGACGGGAGCGGCACAATTCAGAAAAAGTGCTCAGCTCGCCGAGAAAATGCGATTTAAGCAATAAAATTAAAAATGCTTATTAAACATAAACCAAACGTTGGAGGTGGTCATTTCTTCATGCGCAGTGAATAACTCGGCACTCTAAAGCACCCGAGAGCGTTTTTTTCGATGCCAACCTAACCAGAGTGACGGGAGCGGCACAATTCAGAAAAAGCGCTCAGCTCGCCGAGAAAATGCGATTTAAGCAATAAAATTAAAAATGCTTATTAAACATAAACCAAACGTTGGAGGTGGTCATTTCTTCATGCGCAGTGATAAACTCGGCACTCTAAAGCACCCGAGAGCGTTTTTTTCGATGCCAACCTAACCAGAGTGACGGGAGCGGCACAATTCAGAAAAAGCGCTCAGCTCGCCGAGAAAATTCGATTTAAGCAATAAAATTAAAAATGCTTATAAAACATAAACCAAACGTTGGAGGTGGTCATTTCTTCATGCGCAGTGATAAACTCGGCACTCTAAAGCACCCGAGAGCGTTTTTTTCGATGCCAACCTAACCAGAGTGACGGGAGCGGCACAATTCAGAAAAAGTGCTCAGCTCGCCGAGAAAATGCGATTTAAGCAATAAAATTAAAAATGCTTATAAAACATAAACCAAACGTTGGAGGTGGTAATTTCTTCATGCGCAGTGAATAACTCGGCACTCTAAAGCACCCGAGAGCGTTTTTTTAGATGCCAACCTAACCAGAGTGACGGGAGCGGCACAATTCAGAAAAAGTGCTCAGCTCGCCTAGAAAATGCGATTTAAGCAATAAAATTAAAAATGCTTATAAAACATAAACCAAACGTTGGAGGTGGTCATTTCTTAATGCGCAGTAATAAACTCGGCACTCTAAAGCACCCGTGAGCGTTTTTTTCGATGCCAACCTAACCAGAGTGACGGGAGCGGCACAATTCAGAAAAAGTGCTCAGCTCGCCGAGAAAATGCGATTTAAGCAATAAAATTAAAAATGCTTATAAAACATAAACCAAACGTTGGAGGTGGTCATTTCTTCATGCGCAGTGATAAACTCGGCACTCTAAAGCACCCGAGAGCGTTTTTTTCGATGCCAACCTAACCAGAGTGACGGGAGCGGCACAATTCAGAAAAAGTGCTCAGCTCGCCGAGAAAATGCGATTCAAGCAATAAAATTAAAAATGCTTATTAAACATAAACCAAACGTTGGAGGTGGTCATTTCTTCATGCGCAGTGAATAACTCGGCACTCTAAAGCACCCGAGAGCGTTTTTTTCGATGCCAACCTAACCAGAGTGACGGGAGCGGCACAATTCAGAAAAAGCGCTCAGCTCGCCGAGAAAATGCGATTTAAGCAATTAATTTAAAAATGCTTATAAAACATAAACCAAACGTTGGAGGTGGTCATTTCTTCATGCGCAGTGATAAACTCGGCACTCTAAAGCACCCGAGAGCGTTTTTTTCGATGCCAACCTAACCAGAGTGACGGGAGCGGCACAATTCAGAAAAAGTGCTCAGCTCGCCGAGAAAATGCGATTTAAGCAATAAAACTAAAAATGCTTATAAAACATAAACCAAACGTTGGAGGTGGCCATTTCTTCATGCGCAGTGAATAACTCGGCACTCTAAAGCACCCGAGAGCGTTTTTTTCGATGCCAACCTAACCAGAGTGACGGGAGCGGCACAATTCAGAAAAAGCGCTCAGCTCGCCGAGAAAATGCGATTTAAGCAATAAATTTAAAAATGCTTATAAAACATAAACCAAACGTTGGAGGTGGTCATTTCTTCATGCGCAGTGATAAACTCGGCACTCTAAAGCACCCGAGAGCGTTTTTTTCGATGCCAACCTAACCAGAGTGACGGGAGCGGCACAATTCAGAAAAAGTGCTCAGCTCGCCGAGAAAATGCGATTTAAGCAATAAAATTAAAAATGCTTATAAAACATAAACCAAACGTTGGAGGTGGTCATTTCTTCATGCGCAGTGATAAAATCGGCACTCTAAAGCACCCGAGAGCGTTTTTTTCGATGCCAACCTAACCAGAGTGACGGGAGCGGCACAATTCAGAAAAAGCGCTCAGCTCGCCGAGAAAATGCGATTTAAGCAATAAAATTAAAAATGCTTATAAAACATAAACCAAACGTTGGAGGTGGTCATTTCTTAATGCGCAGTAATAAACTCGGCACTCTAAAGCACCCGAGAGCGTTTTTTTCGATGCCAACCTAACCAGAGTGACGGGAGCGGCACAATTCTGAAAAAGTGCTCAGCTCGCCGAGAAAATGCGATTTAAGCAATAAAATTAAAAATGCTTATAAAACATAAACCAAACGTTGGAGGTGGTCATTTCTTAATGCGCAGTAATAAACTCGGCACTCTAAAGCACCCGAGAGCGTTTTTTTCGATGCCAACCTAACCAGAGTGACGGGAGCGGCACGATTCAGAAAAAGTGCTCAGCTCGCCGAGAAAATGCGATTTAAGCAATAAAATTAAAAATGCTTATTAAACATAAACCAACCGTTGGAGGTGGTCATTTCTTCATGCGCAGTGAATAACTCGGCACTCTAAAGCACCCGATAGCGTTTTTTTTCGATGCCAACCTAACCAGAGTGACGGGAGCGGCACAATTCAGAAAAAGTGCTCAGCTCGCCGAGAAAATGCGATTTAAGCAATAAAATTAAAAATGCTTATAAAACATAAACCAAACGTTGGAGGTGGTCATTTCTTAATGCGCAGTAATAAACTCGGCACTCTAAAGCACCCGAGAGCGTTTTTTTCGATGCCAACCTAACCAGAGTGACGGGAGCGGCACAATTCAGAAAAAGTGCTCAGCTCGCCGAGAAAATGCGATTTAAGCAATAAAATTAAAAATGCTTATAAAACATAAACCAAACGTTGGAGGTGGTCATTTCTTAATGCGCAGTAATAAACTCGGCACTCTAAAGCACCCGAGAGCGTTTTTTTCGATGCCAACCTAACCAGAGTGACGGGAGCGGCACAATTCAGAAAAAGTGCTCAGCTCGCCGAGAAAATGCGATTTAAGCAATAAAATTAAAAATGCTTATTAAACATAAACCAAACGTTGGAGGTGGTCATTTCTTCATGCGCAGTGAATAACTCGGCACTCTAAAGCACCCGAGAGCGTTTTTTTCGATGCCAACCTAACCAGAGTGACGGGAGCGGCACAATTCAGAAAAAGCGCTCAGCTCGCCGAGAAAATGCGATTTAAGCAATAAAATTAAAAATGCTTATTAAACATAAACCAAACGTTGGAGGTGGTCATTTCTTCATGCGCAGTGAATAACTCGGCACTCTAAAGCACCCGAGAGCGTTTTTTTCGATGCCAACCTAACCAGAGTGACGGGAGCGGCACAATTCAGAAAAAGTGCTCAGCTCGCCTAGAAAATGCGATTTAAGCAATAAAATTAAAAATGCTTATAAAACATAAACCAAACGTTGGAGGTGGTCATTTCTTAATGCGCAGTAATAAACTCGGCACTCTAAAGCACCCGTGAGCGTTTTTTTCGATGCCAACCTAACCAGAGTGACGGGAGCGGCACAATTCAGAAATAGTGCTCAGCTCGCCGAGAAAATGCGATTTAAGCAATAAAATTAAAAATGCTTATAAAACATAAACCAAACGTTGGAGGTGGTCATTTCTTCATGCGCAGTGATAAAGTCGGCACTCTAAAGCACCCGAGAGCGTTTTTTTCGATGCCAACCTAACCAGAGTGACGGGAGCGGCACAATTCAGAAAAAGTGCTCAGCTCGCCGAGAAAATGCGATTCAAGCAATAAAATTAAAAATGCTTAACCAAACGTTGGAGGTGGTCATTTCTTCATGCGCAGTGATAAACTCGGCACTCTAAAGCACCCGAGAGCGTTTTTTTCGATGCCAACCTAACCAGAGTGACGGGAGCGGCACAATTCAGAAAAAGTGCTCAGCTCGCCGAGAAAATGCGATTTAAGCAATAAAACTAAAAATGCTTATAAAACATAAACCAAACGTTGGAGGTGGTCATTTCTTCATGCGCAGTGAATAACTCGGCACTCTAAAGCACCCGAGAGCGTTTTTTTCGATGCCAACCTAACCAGAGTAACGGGAGCGGCACAATTCAGAAAAAGCGCTCAGCTCGCCGAGAAAATGCGATTTAAGCAATAAATTTAAAAATGCTTATAAAACATAAACCAAACGTTGGAGGTGGTCATTTCTTCATGCGCAGTGATAAACTCGGCACTCTAAAGCACCCGAGAGCGTTTTTTTCGATGCCAACCTAACCAGAGTGACGGGAGCGGCACAATTCAGAAAAAGTGCTCAGCTCGCCGAGAAAATGCGATTTAAGCAATAAAATTAAAAATGCTTATAAAACATAAACCAAATGCGCAGTGATAAACTCGGCACTCTAAAGCACCCGAGAGCGTTTTTTTCGATGCCAACCTAACCAGAGTGACGGGAGCGGCACAATTCAGAAAAAGTGCTCAGCTCGCCGAGAAAATGCGATTTAAGCAATAAAATTAAAAATGCTTATAAAACATAAACCAAACGTTGGAGGTGGTCATTTCTTAATGCGCAGTAATAAACTCGGCACTAAAGCACCCGAGAGCGTTTTTTTCGATGCCAACCTAACCAGAGTGACGGGAGCGGCACAATTCAGAAAAAGTGCTCAGCTCGCCGAGAAAATGCGATTTAAGCAATAAAATTAAAAATGCTTATTAAACATAAACCAACCGTTGGAGGTGGTCATTTCTTCATGCGCAGTAATAAACTCGGCACTCTAAAGCACCCGAGAGCGTTTTTTTCGATGCCAACCTAACCAGAGTGACGGGAGCGGCACAATTCAGAAAAAGTGCTCAGCTCGCCGAGAAAATGCGATTTAAGCAATAAAATTAAAAATGCTTATAAAACATAAAACAAACGTTGGAGGTGGTCATTTCTTAATGCGCAGTAATAAACTCGGCACTCTAAAGCACCCGAGAGCGTTTTTTTCGATGCCAACCTAACCAGAGTGACGGGAGCGGCACAATTCAGAAAAAGTGCTCAGCTCGCCGAGAAAATGCGATTTAAGCAATAAAATTAAAAATGCTTATAAAACATAAACCAAACGTTGGAGGTGGTCATTTCTTAATGCGCAGTAATAAACTCGGCACTCTAAAGCACCCGAGAGCGTTTTTTTCGATGCCAACCTAACCAGAGTGACGGGAGCGGCATAATTCAGAAAAAGCGCTCAGCTCGCCGAGAAAATGCGATTTAAGCAATAAAATTAAAAATGCTTATAAAACATAAACCAAACGTTGGAGGTGGTCATTTCTTCATGCGCAGTGAATAACTCGGCACTCTAAAGCACCCGAGAGCGTTTTTTTCGATGCCAACCTAACCAGAGTGACGGGAGCGGCACAATTCAGAAAAAGTGCTCATCTCGCCGAGAAAATGCGATTTAAGCAATAAAATTAAAAATGCTTATTAAACATAAACCAAACGTTGGAGGTGGTCATTTCTTCATGCGCAGTGAATAACTCGGCACTCTAAAGCACCCGAGAGCGTTTTTTTCGATGCCAACCTAACCAGAGTGACGGGAGCGCCACAATTCAGAAAAAGCGCTCAGCTCGCCGAGAAAATGCTATTTAAGCAATAAAATTAAAAATGCTTATAAAACATAAACCAAACGTTGGAGGTGGTCATTTCTTAATGCGCAGTAATAAACTCGGCACTCTAAAGCACCCGAGAGCGTTTTTTTCGATGCCAACCTAACCAGAGTGACGGGAGCGGCACAATTCAGAAAAAGTGCTCAGCTCGCCGAGAAAATGCGATTTAAGCAATAAAATTAAAAATGCTTATTAAACATAAACCAAACGTTGGAGGTGGTCATTTCTTCATGCGCAGTGAATAAATCGGCACTCTAAAGCACCCGAGAGCGTTTTTTTCGATGCCAACCTAACCAGAGTGACGGGAGCGGCAATTCAGAAAAAGCGCTCAGCTCGCCGAGAAAATGCGATTTAAGCAATAAAATTAAAAATGCTTATTAAACATAAACCAAACGTTGGAGGTGGTCATTTCTTCATGCGCAGTGAATAACTCGGCACTCTAAAGCACCCGAGAGCGTTTTTTTCGATGCCAACCTAACCAGAGTGACGGGAGCGGCACAATTCAGAAAAAGCGCTCAGCTCGCCGAGAAAATGCGATTTAAGCAATAAAATTAAAAATGCTTATAAAACATAAACCAAACGTTGGAGGTGGTCATTTCTTAATGCGCAGTAATAAACTCGGCACTCTAAAGCACCCGAGAGCGTTTTTTTCGATGCCAACCTAACCAGAGTGACGGGAGCGGCACAATTCAGAAAAAGTGCTCAGCTCGCCGAGAAAATGCGATTTAAGCAATAAAATTAAAAATGCTTATAAAACATAAACCAAACGTTGGAGGTGGTCATTTCTTAATGCGCAGTAATAAACTCGGCACTCTAAAGCACCCGAGAGCGTTTTTTTCGATGCCAACCTAACCAGAGTGACGGGAGCGGCATAATTCAGAAAAAGCGCTCAGCTCGCCGAGAAAATGCGATTTAAGCAATAAAATTAAAAATGCTTATAAAACATAAACCAAACGTTGGAGGTGGTCATTTCTTCATGCGCAGTGAATAACTCGGCACTCTAAAGCACCCGAGAGCGTTTTTTTCGATGCCAACCTAACCAGAGTGACGGGAGCGGCACAATTCAGAAAAAGTGCTCATCTCGCCGAGAAAATGCGATTTAAGCAATAAAATTAAAAATGCTTATTAAACATAAACCAAACGTTGGAGGTGGTCATTTCTTCATGCGCAGTGAATAACTCGGCACTCTAAAGCACCCGAGAGCGTTTTTTTCGATGCCAACCTAACCAGAGTGACGGGAGCGCCACAATTCAGAAAAAGCGCTCAGCTCGCCGAGAAAATGCTATTTAAGCAATAAAATTAAAAATGCTTATAAAACATAAACCAAACGTTGGAGGTGGTCATTTCTTCATGCGCAGTGATAAACTCGGCACTCTAAAGCACCCGAGAGCGTTTTTTTTCGATGCCAACCTAACCAGAGTAACGGGAGCGGCACAATTCAGAAAAAGTGCTCAGCTCGCCGAGAAAATGCGATTTAAGCAATAAAATTAAAAATGCTTATAAAACATAAACCAAACGTTGGAGGTGGTCATTTCTTCATGCGCAGTGAATAACTCGGCACTCTAAAGCACCCGAGAGCGTTTTTTTCGATGCCAACCTAACCAGAGTGACGGGAGCGGCACAATTCAGAAAAAGTGCTCAGCTCGCCGAGAAAATGCGATTTAAGCAATAAAATTAAAAATGCTTATAAAACATAAACCAAACGTTGGAGGTGGTCATTTCTTAATGCGCAGTAATAAACTCGGCACTCTAAAGCACCCGAGAGCGTTTTTTTCGATGCCAACCTAACCAGAGTGACGGGAGCGGCACAATTCAGAAAAAGTGCTCAGCTCGCCGAGAAAATGCGATTTAAGCAATAAAATTAAAAATGCTTATTAAACATAAACCAAACGTTGGAGGTGGTCATTTCTTCATGCGCAGTGAATAAATCGGCACTCTAAAGCACCCGAGAGCGTTTTTTTCGATGCCAACCTAACCAGAGTGACGGGAGCGGCAATTCAGAAAAAGCGCTCAGCTCGCCGAGAAAATGCGATTTAAGCAATAAAATTAAAAATGCTTATTAAACATAAACCAAACGTTGGAGGTGGTCATTTCTTCATGCGCAGTGAATAACTCGGCACTCTAAAGCACCCGAGAGCGTTTTTTTCGATGCCAACCTAACCAGAGTGACGGGAGCGGCACAATTCAGAAAAAGCGCTCAGCTCGCCGAGAAAATGCGATTTAAGCAATAAAATTAAAAATGCTTATAAAACATAAACCAAACGTTGGAGGTGGTCATTTCTTCATGCGCAGTGATAAACTCGGCACTCTAAAGCACCCGATAGCGTTTTTTTCGATGCCAACCTAACCAGAGTGACGGGAGCGGCACAATTCAGAAAAAGTGCTCAGCTCGCCGAGAAAATGCGATTTAAGCAATAAAATTAAAAATGCTTATAAAACATAAACCAAACCTTGGAGGTGGTCATTTCTTAATGCGCAGTAATAAACTCGGCACTCTAAAGCACCCGAGAGCGTTTTTTTCGATGCCAACCTAACCAGAGTGACGGGAGCGGCACAATTCAGAAAAAGTGCTCAGCTCGCCGAGAAAATGCGATTTAAGCAATAAAATTAAAAATGCTTATAAAACATAAACCAAACGTTGGAGGTGGTCATTTCTTAATGCGCAGTAATAAACTCGGCACTCTAAAGCACCCGAGAGCGTTTTTTTCGATGCCAACCTAACCAGAGTGACGGGAGCGGCACAATTCAGAAAAAGTGCTCAGCTCGCCGAGAAAATGCGATTTAAGCAATAAAATTAAAAATGCTTATTAAACATAAACTAAACGTTGGAGGTGGTCATTTCTTCATGCGCAGTGAATAACTCGGCACTCTAAAGCACCCGATAGCGTTTTTTTCGATGCCAACCTAACCAGAGTGACGGGAGCGGCACAATTCAGAAAAAGTGCTCAGCTCGCCGAGAAAATGCGATTTAAGCAATAAAATTAAAAATGCTTATAAAACATAAACCAAACGTTGGAGGTGGTCATTTCTTAATGCGCAGTAATAAACTCGGCACTCTAAAGCACCCGAGAGCGTTTTTTTCGATGCCAACCTAACCAGAGTGACGGGAGCGGCACAAATCAGAAAAAGTGCTCAGCTCGCCGAGAAAATGCGATTCAAGCAATAAAATTAAAAATGCTTATTAAACATAAACCAAACGTTGGAGGTGGTCATTTCTTCATGCGCAGTGATAAACTCGGCACTCTAAAGCACCCGAGAGCGTTTTTTTCGATGCCAACCTAACCAGAGTGACGGGAGCGGCACAATTCAGAAAAAGTGCTCAGCTCGCCGAGAAAATGCGATTTAAGCAATAAAATTAAAAATGCTTATAAAACATAAACCAAACGTTGGAGGTGGTCATTTCTTCATGCGCAGTGATAAACTCGGCACTCTAAAGCACCCGAGAGCGTTTTTTTCGATGCCAACCTAACCAGAGTGACGGGAGCGGCACAATTCAGAAAAAGCGCTCAGCTGGCCGAGAAAATGCGATTTAAGCAATAAAATTAAAAATGCTTATAAAACATAAACCAAACGTTGGAGGTGGTCATTTCTTCATGCGCAGTGATAAACTCGGCACTCTAAAGCACCCGAGAGCGTTTTTTTCGATGCCAACCTAACCAGAGTGACGGGAGCGGCACAATTCAGAAAAAGTGCTCAGCTCGCCGAGAAAATGCGATTCAAGCAATAAAATTAAAAATGCTTAACCAAACGTTGGAGGTGGTCATTTCTTCATGCGCAGTGATAAACTCGGCACTCTAAAGCACCCGAGAGCGTTTTTTTCGATGCCAACCTAACCAGAGTGACGGGAGCGGCACAATTCAGAAAAAGTGCTCAGCTCGCCGAGAAAATGCGATTTAAGCAATAAAATTAAAAATGCTTATAAAACATAAACCAAACGTTGGAAGTGGTCATTTCTTCATGCGCAGTGATAAACTCGGCACTCTAAAGCACCCGAGAGCGTTTTTTTCGATGCCAACCTAACCAGAGTTACGGGAGCGGCACAATTCAGAAAAAGCGCTCAGCTCGCCGAGAAAATGCGATTTAAGCAATAAAATTAAAAATGCTTATAAAACATAAACCAAACATTGGAGGTGGTCATTTCTTCATGCGCAGTGATAAACTCGGCACTCTAAAGCACCCGAGAGCGTTTTTTTCGATGCCAACCTAACCAGAGTGACGGGAGCGGCACAATTCAGAAAAAGCGCTCAGCTCGCCGAGAAAATTCGATTTAAGCAATAAAATTAAAAATGCTTATAAAACATAAACCAAACGTTGGAGGTGGTCATTTCTTCATGCGCAGTGATAAACTCGGCACTCTAAAGCACCCGAGAGCGTTTTTTTCGATGCCAACCTAACCAGAGTGACGGGAGCGGCACAATTCAGAAAAAGTGCTCAGCTCGCCGAGAAAATGCGATTTAAGCAATAAAATTAAAAATGCTTATTAAACATAAACCAAACGTTGGAGGTGGTCATTTCTTCATGCGCAGTGATAAACTCGGCACTCTAAAGCACCCGAGAGCGTTTTTTTCGATGCCAACCTAACCAGAGTGACGGGAGCGGCACAATTCAGAAAAAGTGCTCAGCTCGCCGAGAAAATGCGATTTAAGCAATAAAACTAAAAATGCTTATAAAACATAAACCAAACGTTGGAGGTGGCCATTTCTTCATGCGCAGTGAATAACTCGGCACTCTAAAGCACCCGAGAGCGTTTTTTTCGATGCCAACCTAACCAGAGTGACGGGAGCGGCACAATTCAGAAAAAGCGCTCAGCTCGCCGAGAAAATGCGATTTAAGCAATAAAACTAAAAATGCTTATAAAACATAAACCAAACGTTGGAGGTGGTCATTTCTTCATGCGCAGTGATAAACTCGGCACTCTAAAGCACCCGAGAGCGTTTTTTTCGATGCCAACCTAACCAGAGTGACGGGAGCGGCACAATTCAGAAAAAGTGCTCAGCTCGCCGAGAAAATGCGATTTAAGCAATAAAATTAAAAATGCTTATAAAACATAAACCAAACGTTGGAGGTGGTCATTTCTTCATGCGCAGTGATAAACTCGGCACTCTAAAGCACCCGAGAGCGTTTTTTTTCGATGCCAACCTAACCAGAGTGACGGGAGCGGCACAATTCAGAAAAAGCGCTCAGCTCGCCGAGAAAATGCGATTTAAGCAATAAAATTAAAAATGCTTATTAAACATAAACCAAACGTTGGAGGTGGTCATTTCTTCATGCGCAGTGATAAACTCGGCACTCTAAAGCACCCGAGAGCGTTTTTTTCGATGCCAACCTAACCAGAGTGACGGGAGCGGCACAATTCAGAAAAAGTGCTCAGCTCGCCGAGAAAATGCGATTTAAGCAATAAAATTAAAAATGCTTATAAAACATAAACCAAATGCGCAGTGATAAACTCGGCACTCTAAAGCACCCGAGAGCGTTTTTTTCGATGCCAACCTAACCAGAGTGACGGGAGCGGCACAATTCAGAAAAAGTGCTCAGCTCGCCGAGAAAATGCGATTTAAGCAATAAAATTAAAAATGCTTATAAAACATAAACCAAACGTTGGAGGTGGTCATTTCTTAATGCGCAGTAATAAACTCGGCACTAAAGCACCCGAGAGCGTTTTTTTCGATGCCAACCTAACCAGAGTGACGGGAGCGGCACAATTCAGAAAAAGTGCTCAGCTCGCCGAGAAAATGCGATTTAAGCAATAAAATTAAAAATGCTTATAAAACATAAACCAAACGTTGGAGGTGGTCATTTCTTAATGCGCAGTAATAAACTCGGCACTCTAAAGCACCCGAGAGCGTTTTTTTCGATGCCAACCTAACCAGAGTGACGGGAGCGGCACAATTCAGAAAAAGTGCTCAGCTCGCCGAGAAAATGCGATTTAAGCAATAAAATTAAAAATGCTTATTAAACATAAACCAAACGTTGGAGGTGGTCATTTCTTCATGCGCAGTGAACAACTCGGCACTCTAAAGCACCCGATAGCGTTTTTTTCGATGCCAACCTAACCAGAGTGACGGGAGCGGCACAATTCAGAAAAAGTGCTCAGCTCGCCGAGAAAATGCGATTTAAGCAATAAAATTAAAAATGCTTATAAAACATAAACCAAACGTTGGAGGTGGTCATTTCTTCATGCGCAGTGATAAAGTCGGCACTCTAAAGCACCCGAGAGCGTTTTTTTCGATGCCAACCTAACCAGAGTGACGGGAGCGGCACAATTCAGAAAAAGTGCTCAGCTCGCCGAGAAAATGCGATTTAAGCAATAAAATTAAAAATGCTTATTAAACATAAACCAAACGTTGGAGGTGGTCATTTCTTCATGCGCAGTGATAAACTCGGCACTCTAAAGCACCCGAGAGCGTTTTTTTCGATGCCAACCTAACCAGAGTGACGGGAGCGGCACAATTCAGAAAAAGTGCTCAGCTCGCCGAGAAAATGCGATTTAAGCAATAAAACTAAAAATGCTTATAAAACATAAACCAAACGTTGGAGGTGGCCATTTCTTCATGCGCAGTGAATAACTCGGTACTCTAAAGCACCCGAGAGCGTTTTTTTCGATGCCAACCTAACCAGAGTGACGGGAGCGGCACAATTCAGAAAAAGCGCTCAGCTCGCCGAGAAAATGCGATTTAAGCAATTAATTTAAAAATGCTTATAAAACATAAACCAAACGTTGGAGGTGGTCATTTCTTCATGCGCAGTGATAAACTCGGCACTCTAAAGCACCCGAGAGCGTTTTTTTCGATGCCAACCTAACCAGAGTGACGGGAGCGGCACAATTCAGAAAAAGTGCTCAGCTCGCCGAGAAAATGCGATTTAAGCAATAAAACTAAAAATGCTTATAAAACATAAACCAAACGTTGGAGGTGGCCATTTCTTCATGCGCAGTGAATAACTCGGCACTCTAAAGCACCCGAGAGCGTTTTTTTCGATGCCAACCTAACCAGAGTGACGGGAGCGGCACAATTCAGAAAAAGCGCTCAGCTCGCCGAGAAAATGCGATTTAAGCAATAAATTTAAAAATGCTTATAAAACATAAACCAAACGTTGGAGGTGGTCATTTCATCATGCGCAGTGATAAACTCGGCACTCTAAAGCACCCGAGAGCGTTTTTTTCGATGCCAACCTAACCAGAGTGACGGGAGCGGCACAATTCAGAAAAAGTGCTCAGCTCGCCGAGAAAATGCGATTTAAGCAATAAAATTAAAAATGCTTATAAAACATAAACCAAACGTTGGAGGTGGTCATTTCTTCATGCGCAGTGATAAAATCGGCACTCTAAAGCACCCGAGAGCGTTTTTTTCGATGCCAACCTAACCAGAGTGACGGGAGCGGCACAATTCAGAAAAAGCGCTAGCTCAGCTCGCCGAGAAAATGCGATTTAAGCAATAAAATTAAAAATGCTTATAAAACATAAACCAAACGTTGGAGGTGGTCATTTCTTAATGCGCAGTAATAAACTCGGCACTCTAAAGCACCCGAGAGCGTTTTTTTTCGATGCCAACCTAACCAGAGTGACGGGAGCGGCACAATTCAGAAAAAGTGCTCAGCTCGCCGAGAAAATGCGATTTAAGCAATAAAATTAAAAATGCTTATAAAACATAAACCAAACGTTGGAGGTGGTCATTTCTTAATGCGCAGTAATAAACTCGGAACTCTAAAGCACCCGAGAGCGTTTTTTTCGATGCCAACCTAACCAGAGTGACGGGAGCGGCACAATTCAGAAAAAGTGCTCAGCTCGCCGAGAAAATGCGATTTAAGCAATAAAATTAAAAATGCTTATTAAACATAAACCAACCGTTGGAGGTGGTCATTTCTTCATGCGCAGTAATAAACTCGGCACTCTAAAGCACCCGAGAGCGTTTTTTTCGATGCCAACCTAACCAGAGTGACGGGAGCGGCACAATTCAGAAAAAGTGCTCAGCTCGCCGAGAAAATGCGATTTAAGCAATAAAATTAAAAATGCTTATAAAACATAAAACAAACGTTGGAGGTGGTCATTTCTTAATGCGCAGTAATAAACTCGGCACTCTAAAGCACCCGAGAGCGTTTTTTTCGATGCCAACCTAACCAGAGTGACGGGAGCGGCACAATTCAGAAAAAGTGCTCAGCTCGCCGAGAAAATGCGATTTAAGCAATAAAATTAAAAATGCTTATAAAACATAAACCAAACGTTGGAGGTGGTCATTTCTTAATGCGCAGTAATAAACTCGGCACTCTAAAGCACCCGAGAGCGTTTTTTTCGATGCCAACCTAACCAGAGTGACGGGAGCGGCACAATTCAGAAAAAGTGCTCAGCTCGCCGAGAAAATGCGATTTAAGCAATAAAATTAAAAATGCTTATAAAACATAAAACAAACGTTGGAGGTGGTCATTTCTTAATGCGCAGTAATAAACTCGGCACTCTAAAGCACCCGAGAGCGTTTTTTTCGATGCCAACCTAACCAGAGTGACGGGAGCGGCACAATTCAAAAAAAGCGCTCAGCTCGCCGAGAAAATGCGATTTAAGCAATAAAATTAAAAATGCTTATAAAACATAAACCAAACGTTGGAGGTGGTCATTTCTTCGTGCGCAGTGAATAACTCGGCACTCTAAAGCACCCGAGAGCGTTTTTTTCGATGCCAACCTAACCAGAGTGACGGGAGCGGCACAATTCAGAAAAAGTGCTCAGCTCGCCGAGAAAATGCGATTTAAGCAATAAAATTAAAAATTCTTATAAAACATAAACCAAACGTTGGAGGTGGTCATTTCTTAATGCGCAGTAATAAACTCGGCACTCTAAAGCACCCGAGAGCGTTTTTTTCGATGCCAACCTAACCAGAGTGACGGGAGCGGCACAATTCAGAAAAAGTGCTCAGCTCGCCGAGAAAATGCGATTTAAGCAATAAAATTAAAAATGCTTATTAAACATAAACCAAACGTTGGAGGTGGTCATTTCTTCATGCGCAGTGAATAAATCGGCACTCTAAAGCACCCGAGAGCGTTTTTTTCGATGCCAACCTAACCAGAGTGACGGGAGCGGCAATTCAGAAAAAGCGCTCAGCTCGCCGAGAAAATGCGATTTAAGCAATAAAATTAAAAATGCTTATTAAACATAAACCAAACGTTGGAGGTGGTCATTTCTTCATGCGCAGTGAATAACTCGGCACTCTAAAGCACCCGAGAGCGTTTTTTTCGATGCCAACCTAACCAGAGTGACGGGAGCGGCACAATTCAGAAAAAGTGCTCAGCTCGCCGAGAAAATGCGATTTAAGCAATAAAATTAAAAATGCTTATAAAACATAAACCAAACGTTGGAGGTGGTCATTTCTTCATGCGCAGTGATAAACTCGGCACTCTAAAGCACCCGATAGCGTTTTTTTCGATGCCAACCTAACCAGAGTGACGGGAGCGGCACAATTCAGAAAAAGTGCTCAGCTCGCCGAGAAAATGCGATTTAAGCAATAAAATTAAAAATGCTTATAAAACATAAACCAAACCTTGGAGGTGGTCATTTCTTAATGCGCAGTAATAAACTCGGCACTCTAAAGCACCCGAGAGCGTTTTTTTCGATGCCAACCTAACCAGAGTGACGGGAGCGGCACAATTCAGAAAAAGTGCTCAGCTCGCCGAGAAAATGCGATTTAAGCAATAAAATTAAAAATGCTTATAAAACATAAACCAAACGTTGGAGGTGGTCATTTCTTAATGCGCAGTAATAAACTCGGCACTCTAAAGCACCCGAGAGCGTTTTTTTCGATGCCAACCTAACCAGAGTGACGGGAGCGGCACAATTCAGAAAAAGTGCTCAGCTCGCCGAGAAAATGCGATTTAAGCAATAAAATTAAAAATGCTTATTAAACATAAACTAAACGTTGGAGGTGGTCATTTCTTCATGCGCAGTGAATAACTCGGCACTCTAAAGCACCCGATATCGTTTTTTTCGATGCCAACCTAACCAGAGTGACGGGAGCGGCACAATTCAGAAAAAGTGCTCAGCTCGCCGAGAAAATGCGATTTAAGCAATAAAATTAAAAATGCTTATAAAACATAAACCAAACGTTGGAGGTGGTCATTTCTTAATGCGCAGTAATAAACTCGGCACTCTAAAGCACCCGAGAGCGTTTTTTTCGATGCCAACCTAACCAGAGTGACGGGAGCGGCACAATTCAGAAAAAGTGCTCAGCTCGCCGAGAAAATGCGATTCAAGCAATAAAATTAAAAATGCTTATTAAACATAAACCAAACGTTGGAGGTGGTCATTTCTTCATGCGCAGTGATAAACTCGGCACTCTAAAGCACCCGAGAGCGTTTTTTTCGATGCCAACCTAACCAGAGTGACGGGAGCGGCACAATTCAGAAAAAGTGCTCAGCTCGCCGAGAAAATGCGATTTAAGCAATAAAACTAAAAATGCTTATAAAACATAAACCAAACGTTGGAGGTGGTCATTTCTTCATGCGCAGTGAATAACTCGGCACTCTAAAGCACCCGAGAGCGTTTTTTTCGATGCCAACCTAACCAGAGTAACGGGAGCGGCACAATTCAGAAAAAGCGCTCAGCTCGCCGAGAAAATGCGATTTAAGCAATAAATTTAAAAATGCTTATAAAACATAAACCAAACGTTGGAGGTGGTCATTTCTTCATGCGCAGTGATAAACTCGGCACTCTAAAGCACCCGAGAGCGTTTTTTTCGATGCCAACCTAACCAGAGTGACGGGAGCGGCACAATTCAGAAAAAGTGCTCAGCTCGCCGAGAAAATGCGATTTAAGCAATAAAATTAAAAATGCTTATAAAACATAAACCAAACGTTGGAGGTGGTCATTTCTTCATGCGCAGTGATAAACTCGGCACTCTAAAGCACCCGAGAGCGTTTTTTTCGATGCCAACCTAACCAGAGTGACGGGAGCGGCACAATTCAGAAAAAGCGCTCAGCTGGCCGAGAAAATGCGATTTAAGCAATAAAATTAAAAATGCTTATAAAACATAAACCAAACGTTGGAGGTGGTCATTTCTTCATGCGCAGTGATAAACTCGGCACTCTAAAGCACCCGAGAGCGTTTTTTTCGATGCCAACCTAACCAGAGTGACGGGAGCGGCACAATTCAGAAAAAGTGCTCAGCTCGCCGAGAAAATGCGATTCAAGCAATAAAATTAAAAATGCTTATTAAACATAAACCAAACGTTGGAGGTGGTCATTTCTTTATGCGCAGTGAATAACTCGGCACTCTAAAGCACCCGAGAGCGTTTTTTTCGATGCCAACCTAACCAGAGTGACGGGAGCGGCACAATTCAGAAAAAGTGCTCAGCTCGCCGAGAAAATGCGATTTAAGCAATAAAATTAAAAATGCTTATAAAACATAAACCAAACGTTGGAGGTGGTCATTTCTTAATGCGCAGTAATAAACTCGGCACTCTAAAGCACCCGAGAGCGTTTTTTTCGATGCCAACCTAACCAGAGTGACGGGAGCGGCACAATTCAGAAAAAGTGCTCAGCTCGCCGAGAAAATGCGATTAAAGCAATAAAATTAAAAATGCTTATAAAACATAAACCAAACGTTGGAGGTGGTCATTTCTTAATGCGCAGTAATAAACTCGGCACTCTAAAGCACCCGAGAGCGTTTTTTTCGATGCCAACCTAACCAGAGTGACGGGAGCGGCACAATTCAGAAAAAGTGCTCAGCTCGCCGAGAAAATGCGATTTAAGCAATAAAATTAAAAATGCTTATTAAACATAAACCAAACGTTGGAGGTGGTCATTTCTTCATGCGCAGTGAACAACTCGGCACTCTAAAGCACCCGATAGCGTTTTTTTCGATGCCAACCTAACCAGAGTGACGGGAGCGGCACAATTCAGAAAAAGTGCTCAGCTCGCCGAGAAAATGCGATTTAAGCAATAAAATTAAAAATGCTTATAAAACATAAACCAAACGTTGGAGGTGGTCATTTCTTCATGCGCAGTGATAAAGTCGGCACTCTAAAGCACCCGAGAGCGTTTTTTTCGATGCCAACCTAACCAGAGTGACGGGAGCGGCACAATTCAGAAAAAGTGCTCAGCTCGCCGAGAAAATGCGATTTAAGCAATAAAATTAAAAATGCTTATAAAACATAAACCAAACGTTGGAGGTGGTCATTTCTTCATGCGCAGTGATAAACTCGGCACTCTAAAGCACCCGAGAGCGTTTTTTTCGATGCCAACCTAACCAGAGTGACGGGAGCGGCACAATTCAGCTCGCCGAGAAAATGCGATTTAAGCAATAAAACTAAAAATGCTTATAAAACATAAACCAAACGTTGGAGGTGGCCATTTCTTCATGCGCAGTGAATAACTCGGTACTCTAAAGCACCCGAGAGCGTTTTTTTCGATGCCAACCTAACCAGAGTGACGGGAGCGGCACAATTCAGAAAAAGCGCTCAGCTCGCCGAGAAAATGCGATTTAAGCAATTAATTTAAAAATGCTTATAAAACATAAACCAAACGTTGGAGGTGGTCATTTCTTCATGCGCAGTGATAAACTCGGCACTCTAAAGCACCCGAGAGCGTTTTTTTCGATGCCAACCTAACCAGAGTGACGGGAGCGGCACAATTCAGAAAAAGTGCTCAGCTCGCCGAGAAAATGCGATTTAAGCAATAAAATTAAAAATGCTTATAAAACATAAACCAAACGTTGGAGGTGGTCATTTCTTCATGCGCAGTGATAAACTCGGCACTCTAAAGCACCCGAGAGCGTTTTTTTCGATGCCAACCTAACCAGAGTGACGGGAGCGGCACAATTCAGAAAAAGCGCTCAGCTCGCCGAGAAAATGCGATTTAAGCAATAAAATTAAAAATGCTTATTAAACATAAACCAAACGTTGGAGGTGGTCATTTCTTCATGCGCAGTGAATAACTCGGCACTCTAAAGCACCCGATAGCGTTTTTTTCGATGCCAACCTAACCAGAGTGACGGGAGCGGCACAATTCAGAAAAAGTGCTCAGCTTGCCGAGAAAATGCGATTTAAGCAATAAAATTAAAAATGCTTAGAAAACATAAACCAAACGTTGGAGGTGGTCATTTCTTCATGCGCAGTGATAAAGTCGGCACTCTAAAGCACCCGAGAGCGTTTTTTTCGATGCCAACCTAACCAGAGTGACGGGAGCGGCACAATTCAGAAAAAGTGCTCAGCTCGCCGAGAAAATGCGATTTAAGCAATAAAATTAAAAATGCTTATTAAACATAAACCAAACGTTGGAGGTGGTCATTTCTTCATGCGCAGTGATAAACTCGGCACTCTAAAGCACCCGAGAGCGTTTTTTTCGATGCCAACCTAACCAGAGTGACGGGAGCGGCACAATTCAGAAAAAGTGCTCAGCTCGCCGAGAAAATGCGATTTAAGCAATAAAACTAAAAATGCTTATAAAACATAAACCAAACGTTGGAGGTGGCCATTTCTTCATGCGCAGTGAATAACTCGGCACTCTAAAGCACCCGAGAGCGTTTTTTTTCGATGCCAACCTAACCAGAGTGACGGGAGCGGCACAATTCAGAAAAAGCGCTCAGCTCGCCGAGAAAATGCGATTTAAGCAATAAATTTAAAAATGCTTATAAAACATAAACCAAACGTTGGAGGTGGTCATTTCTTCATGCGCAGTGATAAACTCGGCACTCTAAAGCACCCGAGAGCGTTTTTTTCGATGCCAACCTAACCAGAGTGACGGGAGCGGCACAATTCAGAAAAAGTGCTCAGCTCGCCGAGAAAATGCGATTTAAGCAATAAAATTAAAAATGCTTATAAAACATAAACCAAACGTTGGAGGTGGTCATTTCTTAATGCGCAGTAATAAACTCGGCACTCTAAAGCACCCGAGAGCGTTTTTTTCGATGCCAACCTAACCAGAGTGACGGGAGCGGCACAATTCAGAAAAAGTGCTCAGCTCGCCGAGAAAATGCGATTTAAGCAATTAATTTAAAAATGCTTATAAAACATAAACCAAACGTTGGAGGTGGTCATTTCTTCATGCGCAGTGATAAACTCGGCACTCTAAAGCACCCGAGAGCGTTTTTTTCGATGCCAACCTAACCAGAGTGACGGGAGCGGCACAATTCAGAAAAAGTGCTCAGCTCGCCGAGAAAATGCGATTTAAGCAATAAAACTAAAAATGCTTATAAAACATAAACCAAACGTTGGAGGTGGCCATTTCTTCATGCGCAGTGAATAACTCGGCACTCTAAAGCACCCGAGAGCGTTTTTTTCGATGCCAACCTAACCAGAGTGACGGGAGCGGCACAATTCAGAAAAAGCGCTCAGCTCGCCGAGAAAATGCGATTTAAGCAATAAATTTAAAAATGCTTATAAAACATAAACCAAACGTTGGAGGTGGTCATTTCTTCATGCGCAGTGATAAACTCGGCACTCTAAAGCACCCGAGAGCGTTTTTTTCGATGCCAACCTAACCAGAGTGACGGGAGCGGCACAATTCAGAAAAAGTGCTCAGCTCGCCGAGAAAATGCGATTTAAGCAATAAAATTAAAAATGCTTATTAAACATAAACTAAACGTTGGAGGTGGTCATTTCTTCATGCGCAGTGAATAACTCGGCACTCTAAAGCACCCGATAGCGTTTTTTTCGATGCCAACCTAACCAGAGTGACGGGAGCGGCACAATTCAGAAAAAGTGCTCAGCTCGCCGAGAAAATGCGATTTAAGCAATAAAATTAAAAATGCTTATAAAACATAAACCAAACGTTGGAGGTGGTCATTTCTTAATGCGCAGTAATAAACTCGGCACTCTAAAGCACCCGAGAGCGTTTTTTTCGATGCCAACCTAACCAGAGTGACGGGAGCGGCACAATTCAGAAAAAGTGCTCAGCTCGCCGAGAAAATGCGATTCAAGCAATAAAATTAAAAATGCTTATTAAACATAAACCAAACGTTGGAGGTGGTCATTTCTTCATGCGCAGTGATAAACTCGGCACTCTAAAGCACCCGAGAGCGTTTTTTTCGATGCCAACCTAACCAGAGTGACGGGAGCGGCACAATTCAGAAAAAGTGCTCAGCTCGCCGAGAAAATGCGATTTAAGCAATAAAACTAAAAATGCTTATAAAACATAAACCAAACGTTGGAGGTGGTCATTTCTTCATGCGCAGTGAATAACTCGGCACTCTAAAGCACCCGAGAGCGTTTTTTTCGATGCCAACCTAACCAGAGTAACGGGAGCGGCACAATTCAGAAAAAGCGCTCAGCTCGCCGAGAAAATGCGATTTAAGCAATACATTTAAAAATGCTTATAAAACATAAACCAAACGTTGGAGGTGGTCATTTCTTCATGCGCAGTGATAAACTCGGCACTCTAAAGCACCCGAGAGCGTTTTTTTCGATGCCAACCTAACCAGAGTGACGGGAGCGGCACAATTCAGAAAAAGTGCTCAGCTCGCCGAGAAAATGCGATTTAAGCAATAAAATTAAAAATGCTTATAAAACATAAACCAAACGTTGGAGGTGGTCATTTCTTCATGCGCAGTGATAAACTCGGCACTCTAAAGCACCCGAGAGCGTTTTTTTCGATGCCAACCTAACCAGAGTGACGGGAGCGGCACAATTCAGAAAAAGCGCTCAGCTGGCCGAGAAAATGCGATTTAAGCAATAAAATTAAAAATGCTTATAAAACATAAACCAAACGTTGGAGGTGGTCATTTCTTCATGCGCAGTGATAAACTCGGCACTCTAAAGCACCCGAGAGCGTTTTTTTCGATGCCAACCTAACCAGAGTGACGGGAGCGGCACAATTCAGAAAAAGTGCTCAGCTCGCCGAGAAAATGCGATTCAAGCAATAAAATTAAAAATGCTTATTAAACATAAACCAAACGTTGGAGGTGGTCATTTCTTTATGCGCAGTGAATAACTCGGCACTCTAAAGCACCCGAGAGCGTTTTTTTCGATGCCAACCTAACCAGAGTGACGGGAGCGGCACAATTCAGAAAAAGTGCTCAGCTCGCCGAGAAAATGCGATTTAAGCAATAAAATTAAAAATGCTTATAAAACATAAACCAAACGTTGGAGGTGGTCATTTCTTAATGCGCAGTAATAAACTCGGCACTCTAAAGCACCCGAGAGCGTTTTTTTCGATGCCAACCTAACCAGAGTGACGGGAGCGGCACAATTCAGAAAAAGTGCTCAGCTCGCCGAGAAAATGCGATTAAAGCAATAAAATTAAAAATGCTTATAAAACATAAACCAAACGTTGGAGGTGGTCATTTCTTAATGCGCAGTAATAAACTCGGCACTCTAAAGCACCCGAGAGCGTTTTTTTCGATGCCAACCTAACCAGAGTGACGGGAGCGGCACAATTCAGAAAAAGTGCTCAGCTCGCCGAGAAAATGCGATTTAAGCAATAAAATTAAAAATGCTTATTAAACATAAACCAAACGTTGGAGGTGGTCATTTCTTCATGCGCAGTGAACAACTCGGCACTCTAAAGCACCCGATAGCGTTTTTTTCGATGCCAACCTAACCAGAGTGACGGGAGCGGCACAATTCAGAAAAAGTGCTCAGCTCGCCGAGAAAATGCGATTTAAGCAATAAAATTAAAAATGCTTATAAAACATAAACCAAACGTTGGAGGTGGTCATTTCTTCATGCGCAGTGATAAAGTCGGCACTCTAAAGCACCCGAGAGCGTTTTTTTCGATGCCAACCTAACCAGAGTGACGGGAGCGGCACAATTCAGAAAAAGTGCTCAGCTCGCCGAGAAAATGCGATTTAAGCAATAAAATTAAAAATGCTTATAAAACATAAACCAAACGTTGGAGGTGGTCATTTCTTCATGCGCAGTGATAAACTCGGCACTCTAAAGCACCCGAGAGCGTTTTTTTCGATGCCAACCTAACCAGAGTGACGGGAGCGGCACAATTCAGCTCGCCGAGAAAATGCGATTTAAGCAATAAAACTAAAAATGCTTATAAAACATAAACCAAACGTTGGAGGTGGCCATTTCTTCATGCGCAGTGAATAACTCGGTACTCTAAAGCACCCGAGAGCGTTTTTTTCGATGCCAACCTAACCAGAGTGACGGGAGCGGCACAATTCAGAAAAAGCGCTCAGCTCGCCGAGAAAATGCGATTTAAGCAATTAATTTAAAAATGCTTATAAAACATAAACCAAACGTTGGAGGTGGTCATTTCTTCATGCGCAGTGATAAACTCGGCACTCTAAAGCACCCGAGAGCGTTTTTTTCGATGCCAACCTAACCAGAGTGACGGGAGCGGCACAATTCAGAAAAAGTGCTCAGCTCGCCGAGAAAATGCGATTTAAGCAATAAAATTAAAAATGCTTATAAAACATAAACCAAACGTTGGAGGTGGTCATTTCTTCATGCGCAGTGATAAACTCGGCACTCTAAAGCACCCGAGAGCGTTTTTTTCGATGCCAACCTAACCAGAGTGACGGGAGCGGCACAATTCAGAAAAAGCGCTCAGCTCGCCGAGAAAATGCGATTTAAGCAATAAAATTAAAAATGCTTATTAAACATAAACCAAACGTTGGAGGTGGTCATTTCTTCATGCGCAGTGAATAACTCGGCACTCTAAAGCACCCGATAGCGTTTTTTTCGATGCCAACCTAACCAGAGTGACGGGAGCGGCACAATTCAGAAAAAGTGCTCAGCTTGCCGAGAAAATGCGATTTAAGCAATAAAATTAAAAATGCTTAGAAAACATAAACCAAACGTTGGAGGTGGTCATTTCTTCATGCGCAGTGATAAAGTCGGCACTCTAAAGCACCCGAGAGCGTTTTTTTCGATGCCAACCTAACCAGAGTGACGGGAGCGGCACAATTCAGAAAAAGTGCTCAGCTCGCCGAGAAAATGCGATTTAAGCAATAAAATTAAAAATGCTTATTAAACATAAACCAAACGTTGGAGGTGGTCATTTCTTCATGCGCAGTGATAAACTCGGCACTCTAAAGCACCCGAGAGCGTTTTTTTTCGATGCCAACCTAACCAGAGTGACGGGAGCGGCACAATTCAGAAAAAGTGCTCAGCTCGCCGAGAAAATGCGATTTAAGCAATAAAACTAAAAATGCTTATAAAACATAAACCAAACGTTGGAGGTGGCCATTTCTTCATGCGCAGTGAATAACTCGGCACTCTAAAGCACCCGAGAGCGTTTTTTTTCGATGCCAACCTAACCAGAGTGACGGGAGCGGCACAATTCAGAAAAAGCGCTCAGCTCGCCGAGAAAATGCGATTTAAGCAATAAATTTAAAAATGCTTATAAAACATAAACCAAACGTTGGAGGTGGTCATTTCTTCATGCGCAGTGATAAACTCGGCACTCTAAAGCACCCGAGAGCGTTTTTTTCGATGCCAACCTAACCAGAGTGACGGGAGCGGCACAATTCAGAAAAAGTGCTCAGCTCGCCGAGAAAATGCGATTTAAGCAATAAAATTAAAAATGCTTATAAAACATAAACCAAACGTTGGAGGTGGTCATTTCTTAATGCGCAGTAATAAACTCGGCACTCTAAAGCACCCGAGAGCGTTTTTTTCGATGCCAACCTAACCAGAGTGACGGGAGCGGCACAATTCAGAAAAAGTGCTCAGCTCGCCGAGAAAATGCGATTTAAGCAATAAAATTAAAAATGCTTATTAAACATAAACCAACCGTTGGAGGTGGTCATTTCTTCATGCGCAGTGAATAACTCGGCACTCTAAAGCACCCGATAGCGTTTTTTTCGATGCCAACCTAACCAGAGTGACGGGAGCGGCACAATTCAGAAAAAGTGCTCAGCTCGCCGAGAAAATGCGATTTAAGCAATAAAATTAAAAATGCTTATAAAACATAAACCAAACGTTGGAGGTGGTCATTTCTTAATGCGCAGTAATAAACTCGGCACTCTAAAGCACCCGAGAGCGTTTTTTTCGATGCCAACCTAACCAGAGTGACGGGAGCGGCACAATTCAGAAAAAGTGCTCAGCTCGCCGAGAAAATGCGATTTAAGCAATAAAATTAAAAATGCTTATAAAACATAAACCAAACGTTGGAGGTGGTCATTTCTTAATGCGCAGTAATAAACTCGGCACTCTAAAGCACCCGAGAGCGTTTTTTTCGATGCCAACCTAACCAGAGTGACGGGAGCGGCATAATTCAGAAAAAGCGCTCAGCTCGCCGAGAAAATGCGATTTAAGCAATAAAATTAAAAATGCTTATAAAACATAAACCAAACGTTGGAGGTGGTCATTTCTTCGTGCGCAGTGAATAACTCGGTACTCTAAAGCACCCGAGAGCGTTTTTTTCGATGCCAACCTAACCAGAGTGACGGGAGCGGCACAATTCAGAAAAAGTGCTCAGCTCGCCGAGAAAATGCGATTTAAGCAATAAAATTAAAAATGCTTATAAAACATAAACCAAACGTTGGAGGTGGTCATTTCTTAATGCGCAGTAATAAACTCGGCACTCTAAAGCACCCGAGAGCGTTTTTTTCGATGCCAACCTAACCAGAGTGACGGGAGCGGCACAATTCAGAAAAAGTGCTCAGCTCGCCGAGAAAATGCGATTTAAGCAATAAAATTAAAAATGCTTATTAAACATAAACCAAACGTTGGAGGTGGTCATTTCTTCATGCGCAGTGAATAACTCGGCACTCTAAAGCACCCGAGAGCGTTTTTTTCGATGCCAACCTAACCAGAGTGACGGGAGCGGCACAATTCAGAAAAAGCGCTCAGCTCGCCGAGAAAATGCGATTTAAGCAATAAAATTAAAAATGCTTATTAAACATAAACCAAACGTTGGAGGTGGTCATTTCTTCATGCGCAGTGAATAACTCGGCACTCTAAAGCACCCGAGAGCGTTTTTTTCGATGCCAACCTAACCAGAGTGACGGGAGCGCCACAATTCAGAAAAAGCGCTCAGCTCGCCGAGAAAATGCTATTTAAGCAATAAAATTAAAAATGCTTATAAAACATAAACCAAACGTTGGAGGTGGTCATTTCTTCATGCGCAGTGATAAACTCGGCACTCTAAAGCACCCGATAGC
The DNA here is from genome assembly GCF_033458585.1 of Syngnathus typhle. Classification (NCBI taxonomy): domain Eukaryota; kingdom Metazoa; phylum Chordata; class Actinopteri; order Syngnathiformes; family Syngnathidae; genus Syngnathus; species Syngnathus typhle. Next base: position 342,993 of record NW_026871971.1, read on the forward strand.
GTTTTTTTCGATGCCAACCTAACCAGAGTGACGGGAGCGGCACAATTCAGAAAAAGCGCTCAGCTCGCCGAGAAAATGCGATTTAAGCAATAAAATTAAAAATGCTTATAAAACATAAACCAAACGTTGGAGGTGGTCATTTCTTAATGCGCAGTAATAAACTCGGCACTCTAAAGCACCCGAGAGCGTTTTTTTCGATGCCAACCTAACCAGAGTGACGGGAGCGGCACAATTCAGAAAAAGTGCTCAGCTCGCCGAGAAAATGCGATTTAAGCAATAAAACTAAAAATGCTTATAAAACATAAACCAAACGTTGGAGGTGGTCATTTCTTCGTGCGCAGTGAATAACTCGGCACTCTAAAGCACCCGAGAGCGTTTTTTTCGATGCCAACCTAACCAGAGTGACGGGAGCGGCACAATTCAGAAAAAGCGGTCAGCTCGCCGAGAAAATGCGATTTAAGCAATAAATTTAAAAATGCTTATAAAACATAAACCAAACGTTGGAGGTGGTCATTTCTTCATGCGCAGTGATAAACTCGGCACTCTAAAGCACCCGAGAGCGTTTTTTTCGATGCCAACCTAACCAGAGTGACGGGAGCGGCACAATTCAGAAAAAGTGCTCAGCTCGCCGAGAAAATGCGATTTAAGCAATAAAATTAAAAATGCTTATAAAACATAAACCAAACGTTGGAGGTGGTCATTTCTTCATGCGCAGTGATAAACTCGGCACTCTAAAGCACCCGAGAGCGTTTTTTTCGATGCCAACCTAACCAGAGTGACGGGAGCGGCACAATTCAGAAAAAGCGCTCAGCTCGCCGAGAAAATGCGATTTAAGCAATAAAATTAAAAATGCTTATAAAACATAAACCAAACGTTGGAGGTGGTCATTTCTTCATGCGCAGTGATAAACTCGGCACTCTAAAGCACCCGAGAGCGTTTTTTTCGATGCCAACCTAACCAGAGTGACGGGAGCGGCACAATTCAGAAAAAGTGCTCAGCTCGCCGAGAAAATGCGATTCAAGCAATAAAATTAAAAATGCTTATTAAACATAAACCAAACGTTGGAGGTGGTCATTTCTTCATGCGCAGTGAATAACTCGGCACTCTAAAGCACCCAGAGCGTTTTTTTCGATGCCAACCTAACCAGAGTGACGGGAGCGGCACAATTCAGAAAAAGTGCTCAGCTCGCCGAGAAAATGCGATTTAAGCAATAAAATTAAAAATGCTTATAAAACATAAACCAAACGTTGGAGGTGGTCATTTCTTAATGCGCAGTAATAAACTCGGCACTCTAAAGCACCCGAGAGCGTTTTTTTCGATGCCAACCTCACCAGAATGACGGGAGCGGCACAATTCAGAAAAAGTGCTCAGCTCGCCGAGAAAATGCGATTTAAGCAATAAAATTAAAAATGCTTATTAAACATAAACCAAACGTTGGAGGTGGTCATTTCTTCATGCGCAGTGAATAACTCGGCACTCTGAAGCACCCGAGAGCGTTTTTTTCGATGCCAACCTAACCAGAGTGACGGGAGCGGCACAATTCAGAAAAAGTGCTCAGCTCGCCGAGAAAATGCGATTTAAGCAATAAAATTAAAAACGCTTATAAAACATAAACCAAACGTTGGAGGTGGTCATTTCTTAATGCGCAGTAATAAACTCGGCACTCCAAAGCACCCGAGAGCGTTTTTTTCGATGCCAACCTAACCAGTGACGGGAGCGGCACAATTCAGAAAAAGTGCTCAGCTCGCCGAGAAAATGCGATTTAAGCAATAAAATTAAAAATGCTTATAAAACATAAACCAAACGTTGGAGGTGGTCATTTCTTAATGCGCAGTAATAAACTCGGCACTCTAAAGCACCCGAGAGCGTTTTTTTCGATGCCAACCTAACCAGAGTGACGGGAGCGGCACAATTCAGAAAAAGCGCTCAGCTCGCCGAGAAAATGCGATTTAAGCAATAAAATTAAAAATGCTTATTAAACATAAACCAGACGTTGGAGGTGGTCATTTCTTCATGCGCAGTGAATAACTCGGCACTCTAAAGCACCCGAGAGCGTTTTTTTCGATGCCAACCTAACCAGAGTGACGGGAGCGGCACAATTCAGAAAAAGCGCTCAGCTCGCCGAGAAAATGCGATTTAAGCAATAAAATTAAAAATGCTTATAAAACATAAACCAAACGTTGGAGGTGGTCATTTCTTCATGCGCAGTGATAAACTCGGCACTCTAAAGCACCCGAGAGCGTTTTTTTCGATGCCAACCTAACCAGAGTGACGGGAGCGGCACAATTCAGAAAAAGTGCTCAGCTCGCCGAGAAAATGCGATTTAAGCAATAAAATTAAAAATGCTTATAAAACATAAACCAAACGTTGGAGGTGGTCATTTCTTCATGCGCAGTGAATAACTCAGCACTCTAAAGCACCCGAGAGCGTTTTTTTCGATGCCAACCTAACCAGAGTGACGGGAGCGGCACAATTCAGAAAAAGTGCTCAGCTCGCCGAGAAAATGCGATTTAAGCAATAAAATTAAAAATGCTTATAAAACATAAACCAAACGTTGGAGGTGGTCATTTCTTAATGCGCAGTAATAAACTCGGCACTCTAAAGCACCCGAGAGCGTTTTTTTCGATGCCAACCTAACCAGAGTGACGGGAGCGGCACAATTCAGAAAAAGTGCTCAGCTCGCCGAGAAAATGCGATTTAAGCAATAAAATTAAAAATGCTTATAAAACATAAACCAAACGTTGGAAGTGGTCATTTCTTCATGCGCAGTGATAAACTCGGCACTCTAAAGCACCCGAGAGCGTTTTTTTCGATGCCAACCTAACCAGAGTTACGGGAGCGGCACAATTCAGAAAAAGCGCTCAGCTCGCCGAGAAAATGCGATTTAAGCAATAAAATTAAAAATGCTTATAAAACATAAACCAAACGTTGGAGGTGGTCATTTCTTCATGCGCAGTGATAAACTCGGCACTCTAAAGCACCCGAGAGCGTTTTTTTCGATGCCAACCTAACCAGAGTGACGGGAGCGGCACAATTCAGAAAAAGTGCTCAGCTCGCCGAGAAAATGCGATTTAAGCAATAAAATTAAAAATGCTTATAAAACATAAACCAAACGTTGGAGGTGGTCATTTCTTAATGCGCAGTAATAAACTCGGCACTCTAAAGCACCCGTGAGCGTTTTTTTCGATGCCAACCTAACCAGAGTGACGGGAGCGGCACAATTCAGAAAAAGTGCTCAGCTCGCCGAGAAAATGCGATTTAAGCAATAAAATTAAAAATGCTTATAAAACATAAACCAAACGTTGGAGGTGGTCATTTCTTCATGCGCAGTGATAAACTCGGCACTCTAAAGTACCCGAGAGCATTTTTTTCGATGCCAACCTAACCAGAGTGACGGGAGCGGCACAATTCAGAAAAAGCGCTCAGCTCGCCGAGAAAATGCGATTTAAGCAATAAAATTAAAAATGCTTATAAAACATAAACAAAACGTTGGAGGTGGTCATTTCTTCATGCGCAGTGATAAACTCGGCACTCTAAAGCACCTGAGAGCGTTTTTTTCGATGCCAACCTAACCAGAGTGACGGGAGCGGCACAATTCAGAAAAAGTGCTCAGCTCGCCGAGAAAATGCGATTTAAGCAATAAAATTAAAAATGCTTATAAAACATAAACCAAACGTTGGAGGTGGTAATTTCTTCATGCGCAGTAATAAACTCGGCACTCTAAAGCACCCGAGAGCGTTTTTTTCGATGCCAACCTAACCAGAGTGACGGGAGCGGCACAATTCAGAAAAAGCGCTCAGCTCGCCGAGAAAATGCGATTTAAGCAATAAAATTTAAAATGCTTATAAAACATAAACCAAACGTTGGAGGTGGTCATTTCTTCGTGCGCAGTGAATAACTCGGTACTCTAAAGCACCCGAGAGCGTTTTTTTCGATGCCAACCAAACCAGAGTGACGGGAGCGGCACAATTCAGAAAAAGTGCTCAGCTCGCCGAGAAAATGCGATTTAAGCAATAAAATTAAAAATGCTTATAAAACATAAACCAAACGTTGGAGGTGGTCATTTCTTAATGCGCAGTAATAAACTCGGCACTCTAAAGCACCCGAGAGCGTTTTTTTCGATGCCAACCTAACCAGAGTGACGGGAGCGGCACAATTCAGAAAAAGTGCTCAGCTCGCCGAGAAAATGCGATTTAAGCAATAAAATTAAAAATGCTTATTAAACATAAACCAAACGTTGGAGGTGGTCATTTCTTCATGCGCAGTGAATAACTCGGCACTCTAAAGCACCCGAGAGTGTTTTTTTCGATGCCAACCTAACCAGAGTGACGGGAGCGGCACAATTCCAAAAAAGCGCTCAGCTCGCCGAGAAAATGCGATTTAAGCAATAAAATTAAAAATGCTTATTAAACATAAACCAAACGTTGGAGGTGGTCATTTCTTCATGCGCAGTGAATAACTCGGCACTCTAAAGCACCCGAGAGCGTTTTTTTCGATGCCAACCTAACCAGAGTGACGGGAGCGGCACAATTCAGAAAAAGCGCTCAGCTCGCCGAGAAAATGCGATTTAAGCAATAAATTTAAAAATGCTTATAAAACATAAACCAAACGTTGGAGGTGGTCATTTCTTCGTGCGCAGTGAATAACTCGGCACTCTAAAGCACCCGAGAGCGTTTTTTTCGATGCCAACCTAACCAGAGTGACGGGAGCGGCACAATTCAGAAAAAGTGCTCAGCTCGCCGAGAAAATGCGATTTAAGCAATAAAATTAAAAATTCTTATAAAACATAAACCAAACGTTGGAGGTGGTCATTTCTTAATGCGCAGTAATAAACTCGGCACTCTAAAGCACCCGAGAGCGTTTTTTTCGATGCCAACCTAACCAGAGTGACGGGGGCGGCACAATTCAGAAAAAGTGCTCAGCTCGCCGAGAAAATGCGATTTAAGCAATAAAATTAAAAATGCTTATAAAACATAAACCAAACGTTGGAAGTGGTCATTTCTTCATGCGCAGTGATAAACTCGGCACTCTAAAGCACCCGAGAGCGTTTTTTTCGATGCCAACCTAACCAGAGTTACGGGAGCGGCACAATTCAGAAAAAGCGCTCAGCTCGCCGAGAAAATGCGATTTAAGCAATAAAATTAAAAATGCTTATAAAACATAAACCAAACGTTGGAGGTGGTCATTTCTTCATGCGCAGTGATAAACTCGGCACTCTAAAGCACCCGAGAGCGTTTTTTTCGATGCCAACCTAACCAGAGTGACGGGAGCGGCACAATTCAGAAAAAGCGCTCAGCTCGCCGAGAAAATGCGATTTAAGCAATAAAATTAAAAATGCTTATAAAACATAAACCAAACGTTGGAGGTGGTCATTTCTTCATGCGCAGTGATAAACTCGGCACTCTAAAGCACCCGAGAGCGTTTTTTTCGATGCCAACCTAACCAGAGTGACGGGAGCGGCACAATTCAGAAAAAGCGCTCAGCTCGCCGAGAAAATGCGATTTAAGCAATAAAATTAAAAATGCTTATAAAACATAAACCAAACGTTGGAGGTGGTCATTTCTTCATGCGCAGTGATAAACTCGGCACTCTAAAGCACCCGAGAGCGTTTTTTTCGATGCCAACCTAACCAGAGTGACGGGAGCGGCACAATTCAGAAAAAGTGCTCAGCTCGCCGAGAAAATGCGATTTAAGCAATAAAATTAAAAATGCTTATAAAACATAAACCAAACGTTGGAGGTGGTCATTTCTTAATGCGCAGTAATAAACTCGGCACTCTAAAGCACCCGAGAGCGTTTTTTTCGATGCCAACCTAACCAGAGTGACGGGAGCGGCACAATTCAGAAAAAGTGCTCAGCTCGCCGAGAAAATGCGATTTAAGCAATAAAATTAAAAATGCTTATAAAACATAAACCAAACGTTGGAAGTGGTCATTTCTTCATGCGCAGTGATAAACTCGGCACTCTAAAGCACCCGAGAGCGTTTTTTTCGATGCCAACCTAACCAGAGTTACGGGAGCGGCACAATTCAGAAAAAGCGCTCAGCTCGCCGAGAAAATGCGATTTAAGCAATAAAATTAAAAATGCTTATAAAACATAAACCAAACGTTGGAGGTGGTCATTTCTTCATGCGCAGTGATAAACTCGGCACTCTAAAGCACCCGAGAGCGTTTTTTTCGATGCCAACCTAACCAGAGTGACGGGAGCGGCACAATTCAGAAAAAGCGCTCAGCTCGCCGAGAAAATGCGATTTAAGCAATAAAATTAAAAATGCTTATAAAACATAAACCAAACGTTGGAGGTGGTCATTTCTTCATGCGCAGTGATAAACTCGGCACTCTAAAGCACCCGAGAGCGTTTTTTTCGATGCCAACCTAACCAGAGTGACGGGAGTGGCACAATTCAGAAAAAGTGCTCAGCTTGCCGAGAAAATGCGATTTAAGCAATAAAATTAAAAATGCTTATAAAACATAAACCAAACGTTGGAGGTGGTCATTTCTTCATGCGCAGTGAATAACTCGGCATTCTAAAGCACCCGAGAGCGTTTTTTTCGATGCCAACCTAACCAGAGTGACGGGAGCGGCACAATTCAGAAAAAGTGCTCAGCTCGCCGAGAAAATGCGATTTAAGCAATAAAATTAAAAATGCTTATAAAACATAAACCAAACGTTGGAGGTGGTCATTTCTTAATGCGCAGTAATAAACTCGGCACTCTAAAGCACCCGTGAGCGTTTTTTTCGATGCCAACCTAACCAGAGTGACGGGAGCGGCACAATTCAGAAAAAGTGCTCAGCTCGCCGAGAAAATGCGATTTAAGCAATAAAATTAAAAATGCTTATAAAACATAAACCAAACGTTGGAGGTGGTCATTTCTTCATACGCAGTGATAAAGTCGGCACTCTAAAGCACCCGAGAGCGTTTTTTTCGATGCCAACCTAACCAGAGTGACGGGAGCGGCACAATTCAGAAAAAGTGCTCAGCTCGCCGAGAAAAAGCGATTTAAGCAATAAAATTAAAAATGCTTATTAAACATAAACCAAACGTTGGAGGTGGTCATTTCTTCATGCGCAGTGATAAACTCGGCACTCTAAAGCACCCGAGAGCGTTTTTTTCGATGCCAACCTAACCAGAGTGACGGGAGCGGCACAATTCAGAAAAAGTGCTCAGCTCGCCGAGAAAATGCGATTTAAGCAATAAAACTAAAAATGCTTATAAAACATAAACCAAACGTTGGAGGTGGTCATTTCTTCATGCGCAGTGAATAACTCGGCACTCTAAAGCACCCGAGAGCGTTTTTTTCGATGCCAACGGGAGCGGCACAATTCAGAAAAAGCGCTCAGCTCGCCGAGAAAATGCGATTTAAGCAATAAATTTAAAAATGCTTATAAAACATAAACCAAACGTTGGAGGTGGTCATTTCTTCATGCGCAGTGATAAACTCGGCACTCTAAAGCACCCGAGAGCGTTTTTTTCGATGCCAACCTAACCAGAGTGACGGGAGCGGCACAATTCAGAAAAAGTGCTCAGCTCGCCGAGAAAATGCGATTTAAGCAATAAAATTAAAAATGCTTATAAAACATAAACCAAACGTTGGAGGTGGTCATTTCTTCATGCGCAGTGATAAACTCCGCACTCTAAAGCACCCGAGAGCGTTTTTTTCGATGCCAACCTAACCAGAGTGACGGGAGCGGCACAATTCAGAAAAAGTGCTCAGCTCGCCGAGAAAATGCGATTTAAGCAATAAAATTAAAAATGCTTATAAAACATAAACCAAACGTTGGAGGTGGTCATTTCTTAATGCGCAGTAATAAACTCGGCACTCTAAAGCACCCGAGAGCGTTTTTTTCGATACCAACCTAACCAGAGTGACGGGAGCGGCACAATTCAGAAAAAGTGCTCAGCTCGCCGAGAAAATGCGATTTAAGCAATAAAATTAAAAATGCTTATAAAACATAAACCAAACGTTGGAGGTGGTCATTTCTTAATGCGCAGTAATAAACTCGGCACTCTAACGCACCCGAGAGCGTTTTTTTCGATGCCAACCTAACCAGAGTGACGGGAGCGGCACAATTCAGAAAAAGTGCTCAGCTCGCCGAGAAAATGCGATTTAAGCAATAAAATTAAAAATGCTTATAAAACATAGACCAAACGTTGGAGGTGGTCATTTCTTAATGCGCAGTAATAAACTCGGCACTCTAAAGCACCCGAGAGCGTTTTTTTCAAAGCCAACCTAACCAGAGTGACGGGAGCGGCACAATTCAGAAAAAGCGCTCAGCTCGCCGAGAAAATGCGATTTAAGCAATAAAATTAAAAATGCTTATAAAACATAAACCAAACGTTGGAGGTGGTCATTTCCTAATGCGCAGTAATAAACTCGGCACTCTAAAGCACCCGAGAGCGTTTTTTTCGATGCCAACCTAACCAGAGTGACGGGAGCGGCACAATTCAGAAAAAGTGCTCAGCTCGCCGAGAAAATGCGATTTAAGCAATAAAATTAAAAATGCTTATTAAACATAAACCAAACGTTGGAGGTGGTCATTACTTCATGCGCAGTGAATAACTCGGCACTCTAAAGCACCCGAGAGCGTTTTTTTCGATGCCAACCTAACCAGAGTGACGGGAGCGGCACAATTCAGAAAAAGCGCTCAGCTCGCCGAGAAAATGCGATTTAAGCAATACAATTAAAAATGCTTATTAAACATAAACCAAACATTGGAGGTGGTCATTTCTTCATGCGCAGTGAATAACTCGGCACTCTAAAGCACCCGAGAGCGTTTTTTTCGATGCCAACCTAACCAGAGTGACGGGAGCGGCACAATTCAGAAAAAGCGCTCAGCTCGCCGAGAAAATGCGATTTAAGCAATAAAATTAAAAATGCTTATAAAACATAAACCAAACGTTGGAGGTGGTCATTTCTTCATGCGCAGTGATAAACTCGGCACTCTAAAGCACCCGAGAGCGTTTTTTTCGATGCCAACCTAACCAGAGTGACGGGAGCGGCACAATTCAGAAAAAGTGCTCAGCTCGCCGAGAAAATGCGATTTAAGCAATAAAATTAAAAATGCTTATAAAACATAAACCAAACGTTGGAGGTGGTCATTTCTTCATGCGCAGTGAATAACTCGGCACTCTAAAGCACCCGAGAGCGTTTTTTTCGATGCCAACCTAACCAGAGTGACGGGAGCGGCACAATTCAGAAAAAGTGCTCAGCTCGCCGAGAAAATGCGATTTAAGCAATAAAATTAAAAATGCTTATAAAACATAAACCAAACGTTGGAGGTGGTCATTTCTTAATGCGCAGTAATAAACTCGGCACTCTAAAGCACCCGAGAGCGTTTTTTTCGATGCCAACCTAACCAGAGTGACGGGAGCGGCACAATTCAGAAAAAGTGCTCAGCTCGCCGAGAAAATGCGATTTAAGCAATAAAATTAAAAATGCTTATAAAACATAAACCAAACGTTGGAGGTGGTCATTTCTTCATGCGCAGTGATAAACTCGGCACTCTAAAGCACCCGAGAGCGTTTTTTTCGATGCCAACCTAACCAGAGTGACGGGAGCGGCACAATTCAGAAAAAGCGCTCAGCTCGCCGAGAAAATGCGATTTAAGCAATAAAATTAAAAATGCTTATAAAACATAAACCAAACGTTGGAGGTGGTCATTTCTTCATGCGCAGTGATAAACTCGGCACTCTAAAGCACCCGAGAGCGTTTTTTTCGATGCCAACCTAACCAGAGTGACGGGAGTGGCACAATTCAGAAAAAGTGCTCAGCTTGCCGAGAAAATGCGATTTAAGCAATAAAATTAAAAATGCTTATAAAACATAAACCAAACGTTGGAGGTGGTCATTTCTTCATGCGCAGTGAATAACTCGGCACTCTAAAGCACCCGAGAGCGTTTTTTTCGATGCCAACCTAACCAGAGTGACGGGAGCGGCACAATTCAGAAAAAGTGCTCAGCTCGCCGAGAAAATGCGATTTAAGCAATAAAATTAAAAATGCTTATAAAACATAAACCAAACGTTGGAGGTGGTCATTTCTTAATGCGCAGTAATAAACTCGGCACTCTAAAGCACCCGTGAGCGTTTTTTTCGATGCCAACCTAACCAGAGTGACGGGAGCGGCACAATTCAGAAAAAGTGCTCAGCTCGCCGAGAAAATGCGATTTAAGCAATAAAATTAAAAATGCTTATAAAACATAAACCAAACGTTGGAGGTGGTCATTTCTTCATACGCAGTGATAAAGTCGGCACTCTAAAGCACCCGAGAGCGTTTTTTTCGATGCCAACCTAACCAGAGTGACGGGAGCGGCACAATTCAGAAAAAGTGCTCAGCTCGCCGAGAAAAAGCGATTTAAGCAATAAAATTAAAAATGCTTATTAAACATAAACCAAACGATGGAGGTGGTCATTTCTTCATGCGCAGTGATAAACTCGGCACTCTAAAGCACCCGAGAGCGTTTTTTTCGATGCCAACCTAACCAGAGTGACGGGAGCGGCACAATTCAGAAAAAGTGCTCAGCTCGCCGAGAAAATGCGATTTAAGCAATAAAACTAAAAATGCTTATAAAACATAAACCAAACGTTGGAGGTGGTCATTTCTTCATGCGCAGTGAATAACTCGGCACTCTAAAGCACCCGAGAGCGTTTTTTTCGATGCCAACCTAACCAGAGTGACGGGAGCGGCACAATTCAGAAAAAGCGCTCAGCTCGCCGAGAAAATGCGATTTAAGCAATAAATTTAAAAATGCTTATAAAACATAAACCAAACGTTGGAGGTGGTCATTTCTTCATGCGCAGTGATAAACTCGGCACTCTAAAGCACCCGAGAGCGTTTTTTTCGATGCCAACCTAACCAGAGTGACGGGAGCGGCACAATTCAGAAAAAGTGCTCAGCTCGCCGAGAAAATGCGATTTAAGCAATAAAATTAAAAATGCTTATAAAACATAAACCAAACGTTGGAGGTGGTCATTTCTTCATGCGCAGTGATAAACTCCGCACTCTAAAGCACCCGAGAGCGTTTTTTTCGATGCCAACCTAACCAGAGTGACGGGAGCGGCACAATTCAGAAAAAGTGCTCAGCTCGCCGAGAAAATGCGATTTAAGCAATAAAATTAAAAATGCTTATAAAACATAAACCAAACGTTGGAGGTGGTCATTTCTTAATGCGCAGTAATAAACTCGGCACTCTAAAGCACCCGAGAGCGTTTTTTTCGATACCAACCTAACCAGAGTGACGGGAGCGGCACAATTCAGAAAAAGTGCTCAGCTCGCCGAGAAAATGCGATTTAAGCAATAAAATTAAAAATGCTTATAAAACATAAACCAAACGTTGGAGGTGGTCATTTCTTAATGCGCAGTAATAAACTCGGCACTCTAACGCACCCGAGAGCGTTTTTTTCGATGCCAACCTAACCAGAGTGACGGGAGCGGCACAATTCAGAAAAAGTGCTCAGCTCGCCGAGAAAATGCGATTTAAGCAATAAAATTAAAAATGCTTATAAAACATAGACCAAACGTTGGAGGTGGTCATTTCTTAATGCGCAGTAATAAACTCGGCACTCTAAAGCACCCGAGAGCGTTTTTTTCAAAGCCAACCTAACCAGAGTGACGGGAGCGGCACAATTCAGAAAAAGCGCTCAGCTCGCCGAGAAATTGCGATTTAAGCAATAAAATTAAAAATGCTTATAAAACATAAACCAAACGTTGGAGGTGGTCATTTCCTAATGCGCAGTAATAAACTCGGCACTCTAAAGCACCCGAGAGCGTTTTTTTCGATGCCAACCTAACCAGAGTGACGGGAGCGGCACAATTCAGAAAAAGTGCTCAGCTCGCCGAGAAAATGCGATTTAAGCAATAAAATTAAAAATGCTTATTAAACATAAACCAAACGTTGGAGGTGGTCATTACTTCATGCGCAGTGAATAACTCGGCACTCTAAAGCACCCGAGAGCGTTTTTTTCGATGCCAACCTAACCAGAGTGACGGGAGCGGCACAATTCAGAAAAAGCGCTCAGCTCGCCGAGAAAATGCGATTTAAGCAATACAATTAAAAATGCTTATTAAACATAAACCAAACATTGGAGGTGGTCATTTCTTCATGCGCAGTGAATAACTCGGCACTCTAAAGCACCCGAGAGCGTTTTTTTCGATGCCAACCTAACCAGAGTGACGGGAGCGGCACAATTCAGAAAAAGCGCTCAGCTCGCCGAGAAAATGCGATTTAAGCAATAAAATTAAAAATGCTTATAAAACATAAACCAAACGTTGGAGGTGGTCATTTCTTCATGCGCAGTGATAAACTCGGCACTCTAAAGCACCCGAGAGCGTTTTTTTCGATGCCAACCTAACCAGAGTTACGGGAGCGGCACAATTCAGAAAAAGCGCTCAGCTCGCCGAGAAAATGCGATTTAAGCAATAAAATTAAAAATGCTTATAAAACATAAACCAAACGTTGGAGGTGGTCATTTCTTCATGCGCAGTGATAAACTCGGCACTCTAAAGCACCCGAGAGCGTTTTTTTCGATGCCAACCTAACCAGAGTGACGGGAGCGGCACAATTCAGAAAAAGTGCTCAGCTCGCCGAGAAAATGCGATTTAAGCAATAAAATTAAAAATGCTTATAAAACATAAACCAAACGTTGGAGGTGGTCATTTCTTCATACGCAGTGATAAAGTCGGCACTCTAAAGCACCCGAGAGCGTTTTTTTCGATGCCAACCTAACCAGAGTGACGGGAGCGGCACAATTCAGAAAAAGTGCTCAGCTCGCCGAGAAAAAGCGATTTAAGCAATAAAATTAAAAATGCTTATTAAACATAAACCAAACGTTGGAGGTGGTCATTTCTTAATGCGCAGTAATAAACTCGGCACTCTAAAGCACCCGAGAGCGTTTTTTTCGATACCAACCTAACCAGAGTGACGGGAGCGGCACAATTCAGAAAAAGTGCTCAGCTCGCCGAGAAAATGCGATTTAAGCAATAAAATTAAAAATGCTTATAAAACATAAACCAAACGTTGGAGGTGGTCATTTCTTAATGCGCAGTAATAAACTCGGCACTCTAACGCACCCGAGAGCGTTTTTTTCGATGCCAACCTAACCAGAGTGACGGGAGCGGCACAATTCAGAAAAAGTGCTCAGCTCGCCGAGAAAATGCGATTTAAGCAATAAAATTAAAAATGCTTATAAAACATAGACCAAACGTTGGAGGTGGTCATTTCTTAATGCGCAGTAATAAACTCGGCACTCTAAAGCACCCGAGAGCGTTTTTTTCAAAGCCAACCTAACCAGAGTGACGGGAGCGGCACAATTCAGAAAAAGCGCTCAGCTCGCCGAGAAAATGCGATTTAAGCAATAAAATTAAAAATGCTTATAAAACATAAACCAAACGTTGGAGGTGGTCATTTCCTAATGCGCAGTAATAAACTCGGCACTCTAAAGCACCCGAGAGCGTTTTTTTCGATGCCAACCTAACCAGAGTGACGGGAGCGGCACAATTCAGAAAAAGTGCTCAGCTCGCCGAGAAAATGCGATTTAAGCAATAAAATTAAAAATGTTTATTAAACATAAACCAAACGTTGGAGGTGGTCATTACTTCATGCGCAGTGAATAACTCGGCACTCTAAAGCACCCGAGAGCGTTTTTTTCGATGCCAACCTAACCAGAGTGACGGGAGCGGCACAATTCAGAAAAAGCGCTCAGCTCGCCGAGAAAATGCGATTTAAGCAATACAATTAAAAATGCTTATTAAACATAAACCAAACATTGGAGGTGGTCATTTCTTCATGCGCAGTGAATAACTCGGCACTCTAAAGCACCCGAGAGCGTTTTTTTCGATGCCAACCTAACCAGAGTGACGGGAGCGGCACAATTCAGAAAAAGCGCTCAGCTCGCCGAGAAAATGCGATTTAAGCAATAAAATTAAAAATGCTTATAAAACATAAACCAAACGTTGGAGGTGGTCATTTCTTCATGCGCAGTGATAAACTCGGCACTCTAAAGCACCCGAGAGCGTTTTTTTCGATGCCAACCTAAACAGAGTGACGGGAGCGGCACAATTCAGAAAAAGTGCTCAGCTCGCCGAGAAAATGCGATTTAAGCAATAAAATTAAAAATGCTTATAAAACATAAACCAAACGTTGGAGGTGGTCATTTCTTCATGCGCAGTGAATAACTCGGCACTCTAAAGCACCCGAGAGCGTTTTTTTCGATGCCAACCTAACCAGAGTGACGGGAGCGGCACAATTCAGAAAAAGTGCTCAGCTCGCTGAGAAAATGCGATTTAAGCAATAAAATTAAAAATGCTTATAAAACATAAACCAAACGTTGGAGGTGGTCATTTCTTAATGCGCAGTAATAAACTCGGCACTCTAAAGCACCCGAGAGCGTTTTTTTCGATGCCAACCTAACCAGAGTGACGGGAGCGGCACAATTCAGAAAAAGTGCTCAGCTCGCCGAGAAAATGCGATTTAAGCAATAAAATTAAAAATGCTTATAAAACATAAACCAAACGTTGGAGGTGGTCATTTCTTAATGCGCAGTAATAAACTCGGCACTCTAGAGCACCCGAGAGCGTTTTTTTCGATGCCAACCTAACCAGAGTGACGGGAGCGGCACAATTCAGAAAAAGTGCTCAGCTCGCCGAGAAAATGCGATTTAAGCAATAAAATTAAAAATGCTTATAAAACATAAACCAAACGTTGGAAGTGGTCATTTCTTCATGCGCAGTGATAAACTCGGCACTCTAAAGCACCCGAGAGCGTTTTTTTCGATGCCAACCTAACCAGAGTTACGGGAGCGGCACAATTCAGAAAAAGCGCTCAGCTCGCCGAGAAAATGCGATTTAAGCAATAAAATTAAAAATGCTTATAAAACATAAACCAAACGTTGGAGGTGGTCATTTCTTCATGCGCAGTGATAAACTCGGCACTCTAAAGCACCCGAGAGCGTTTTTTTCGATGCCAACCTAACCAGAGTGACGGGAGCGGCACAATTCAGAAAAAGCGTTTAGCTCGCCGAGAAAATGCGATTTAAGCAATAAAATTAAAAATGCTTATAAAACATAAACCAAACGTTGGAGGTGGTCATTTCTTAATGCGCAGTAATAAACTCGGCACTCTAAAGCACCCGAGAGCGTTTTTTTCGATGCCAACCTAACCAGAGTGACGGGAGCGGCACAATTCAGAAAAAGCGCTCAGCTCGCCGAGAAAATGCGATTTAAGCAATAAAATTAAAAATGCTTATAAAACATAAACCAAACGTTGGAGGTGGTCATTTCTTCATGCGCAGTGATAAACTCGGCACTCTAAAGCACCCGAGAGCGTTTTTTTCGATGCCAACCTAACCAGAGTGACGGGAGCGGCACAATTCAGAAAAAGCGCTCAGCTCGCCGAGAAAATGCGATTTAAGCAATAAAATTAAAAATGCTTATAAAACATAAACCAAACGTTGGAGGTGGTCATTTCTTCATGCGCAGTGATAAACTCGGCACTCTAAAGCACCCGAGAGCGTTTTTTTCGATGCCAACCTAACCAGAGTTACGGGAGCGGCACAATTCAGAAAAAGCGCTCAGCTCGCCGAGAAAATGCGATTTAAGCAATAAAATTAAAAATGCTTATAAAACATAAACCAAACGTTGGAGGTGGTCATTTCTTCATGCGCAGTGATAAACTCGGCACTCTAAAGCATCCGAGAGCGTTTTTTTCGATGCCAACCTAACCAGAGTGACGGGAGCGGCACAATTCAGAAAAAGTGCTCAGCTCGCCGAGAAAATGCGATTTAAGCAATAAAATTAAAAATGCTTATAAAACATAAACCAAACGTTGGAGGTGGTCATTTCTCCATGCGCAGTGAATAACTCGGCACTCTAAAGCACCCGAGAGCGTTTTTTTCGATGCCAACCTAACCAGAGTGACGGGAGCGGCACAATTCAGAAAAAGTGCTCAGCTCGCCGAGAAAATGCGATTTAAGCAATAAAATTAAAAATGCTTATAAAACATAAACCAAACGTTGGAGGTGGTCATTTCTTAATGCGCAGTAATAAACTCGGCACTCTAAAGCACCCGTGAGCGTTTTTTTCGATGCCAACCTAACCAGAGTGACGGGACGGCACAATTCAGAAAAAGTGCTCAGCTCGCCGAGAAAATGCGATTTAAGCAATAAAATTAAAAATGCTTATAAAACATAAACCAAACGTTGGAGGTGGTCATTTCTTAATGCGCAGTAATAAACTCGGCACTCTAAAGCACCCGAGAGCGTTTTTTTCGATGCCAACCTAACCAGAGTGACGGGAGCGGCACAATTCAGAAAAAGCGCTCAGCTCGCCGAGAAAATGCGATTTAAGCAATAAAATTAAAAATGCTAATAAAACATAAACCAAACGTTGGAGGTGGTCATTTCTTAATGCGCAGTAATAAACTCGGCACTCTAAAGCACCCGAGAGCGTTTTTTTCGATGCCAACCTAACCAGAGTGACGGGAGCGGCACAATTCAGAAAAAGTGCTCAGCTCGCCGAGAAAATGCGATTTAAGCAATAAAATTAAAAATGCTTATTAAACATATACCAAACGTTGGAGGTTGTCATTTCTTCATGCGCAGTGAATAACTCGGCACTCTAAAGCACCCGAGAGCGTTTTTTTCGATGCCAACCTAACCAGAGTGACGGGAGCGGCACAATTCAGAAAAAGTGCTCAGCTCGCCGAGAAAATGCGATTTAAGCAATAAAATTAAAAATGCTTATTAAACATAAACCAAACGTTGGAGGTTGTCATTTCTTCATGCGCAGTGAATAACTCGGCACTCTAAAGCACCCGAGAGCGTTTTTTTCGATGCCAACCTAACCAGAGTGACGGGAGCGGCACAATTCAGAAAAAGCGCTCAGCTCGCCGAGAAAATGCGATTTAAGCAATAAAATTAAAAATGCTTATTAAACATAAACCAAACGTTGGAGGTGGTCATTTCTTCATGCGCAGTGAATAACTCGGCACTCTAAAGCACCCGAGAGCGTTTTTTTCGATGCCAACCTAACCAGAGTGACGGGACAGGCACAATTCAGAATAAGCGCTCAGCTCGCCGAGAAAATGCGATTTAAGCAATAAAATTAAAAATGCTTATAAAACATAAACCAAACGTTGGAGGTGGTCATTTCTTCATGCGCAGTGATAAACTCGGCACTCTAAAGCACCCGAGAGCGTTTTTTTCGATGCCAACCTAACCAGAGTGACGGGAGCGGCACAATTCAGAAAAAGTGCTCAGCTCGCCGAGAAAATGCGATTTAAGCAATAAAATTAAAAATGCTTATAAAACATAAACCAAACGTTGGAGGTGGTCATTTCTTCATGCGCAGTGATAAACTCGGCACTCTAAAGCACCCGAGAGCGTTTTTTTCGATGCCAACCTAACCAGAGTGACGGGAGCGGCACAATTCAGAAAAAGCGCTCAGTTCACCGAGAAAATGCGATTTAAGCAATAAAATTAAAAATGCTTATAAAACATAAACCAAACGTTGGAGGTGGTCATTTCTTCATGCGCAGTGATAAACTCGGCACTCTAAAGCACCCGAGAGCGTTTTTTTCGATGCCAACCTAACCAGAGTGACGGGAGCGGCACAATTCAGAAAAAGTGCTCAGCTCGCCGAGAAAATGCGATTCAAGCAATAAAATTAAAAATGCTTATTAAACATAAACCAAACGTTGGAGGTGGTCATTTCTTCATGCGCAGTGAATAACTCGGCACTCTAAAGCACCCGAGAGCGTTTTTTTCGATGCCAACCTAACCAGAGTGACGGGAGCGGCACAATTCAGAAAAAGTGCTCAGCTCGCCGAGAAAATGCGATTTAAGCAATAAAATTAAAAATGCTTATAAAACATAAACCAAACGTTGGAGGTGGTCATTTCTTAATGCGCAGTAATAAACTCGGCACTCTAAAGCACCCGAGAGCGTTTTTTTCGATACCAACCTAACCAGAGTGACGGGAGCGGCACAATTCAGAAAAAGTGCTCAGCTCGCCGAGAAAATGCGATTTAAGCAATAAAATTAAAAATGCTTATAAAACATAAACCAAACGTTGGAGGTGGTCATTTCTTAATGCGCAGTAATAAACTCGGCACTCTAAAGCACCCGAGAGCGTTTTTTTCGATGCCAACCTAACCAGAGTGACGGGAGCGGCACAATTCAGAAAAAGTGCTCAGCTCGCCGAGAAAATGCGATTTAAGCAATAAAATTAAAAATGCTTATAAAACATAGACCAAACGTTGGAGGTGGTCATTTCTTAATGCGCAGTAATAAACTCGGCACTCTAAAGCACCCGAGAGCGTTTTTTTCAAAGCCAACCTAACCAGAGTGACGGGAGCGGCACAATTCAGAAAACGCGCTCAGCTCGCCGAGAAAATGCGATTTAAGCAATAAAATTAAAAATGCTTATAAAACATAAACCAAACGTTGGAGGTGGTCATTTCCTAATGCGCAGTAATAAACTCGGCACTCTAAAGCACCCGAGAGCGTTTTTTTCGATGCCAACCTAACCAGAGTGACGGGAGCGGCACAATTCAGAAAAAGTGCTCAGCTCGCCGAGAAAATGCGATTTAAGCAATAAAATTAAAAATGCTTATTAAACTTAAACCAAACGTTGGAGGTGGTCATTACTTCATGCGCAGTGAATAACTCGGCACTCTAAAGCACCCGAGAGCGTTTTTTTCGATGCCAACCTAACCAGAGTGACGGGAGCGGCACAATTCAGAAAAAGCGCTCAGCTCGCCGAGAAAATGCGATTTAAGCAATACAATTAAAAATGCTTATTAAACATAAACCAAACATTGGAGGTGGTCATTTCTTCATGCGCAGTGAATAACTCGGCACTCTAAAGCACCCGAGAGCGTTTTTTTCGATGCCAACCTAACCAGAGTGACGGGAGCGGCACAATTCAGAAAAAGCGCTCAGCTCGCCGAGAAAATGCGATTTAAGCAATAAAATTAAAAATGCTTATAAAACATAAACCAAACGTTGGAGGTGGTCATTTCTTCATGCGCAGTGATAAACTCGGCACTCTAAAGCACCCGAGAGCGTTTTTTTCGATGCCAACCTAACCAGAGTGACGGGAGCGGCACAATTCAGAAAAAGTGCTCAGCTCGCCGAGAAAATGCGATTTAAGCAATAAAATTAAAAATGCTTATAAAACATAAACCAAACGTTGGAGGTGGTCATTTCTTCATGCGCAGTGAATAACTCGGCACTCTAAAGCACCCGAGAGCGTTTTTTTCGATGCCAACCTAACCAGAGTGACGGGAGCGGCACAATTCAGAAAAAGTGCTCAGCTCGCCGAGAAAATGCGATTTAAGCAATAAAATTAAAAATGCTTATAAAACATAAACCAAACGTTGGAGGTGGTCATTTCTTAATGCGCAGTAATAAACTCGGCACTCTAAAGCACCCGAGAGCGTTTTTTTCGATGCCAACCTAACCAGAGTGACGGGAGCGGCACAATTCAGAAAAAGTGCTCAGCTCGCCGAGAAAATGCGATTTAAGCAATAAAATTAAAAATGCTTATAAAACATAAACCAAACGTTGGAGGTGGTCATTTCTTAATGCGCAGTAATAAACTCGGCACTCTAGAGCACCCGAGAGCGTTTTTTTCGATGCCAACCTAACCAGAGTGACGGGAGCGGCACAATTCAGAAAAAGTGCTCAGCTCGCCGAGAAAATGCGATTTAAGCAATAAAATTAAAAATGCTTTTAAAACATAAACCAAACGTTGGAAGTGGTCATTTCTTCATGCGCAGTGATAAACTCGGCACTCTAAAGCACCCGAGAGCGTTTTTTTCGATGCCAACCTAACCAGAGTTACGGGAGCGGCACAATTCAGAAAAAGCGCTCAGCTCGCCGAGAAAATGCGATTTAAGCAATAAAATTAAAAATGCTTATAAAACATAAACCAAACGTTGGAGGTGGTCATTTCTTCATGCGCAGTGATAAACTCGGCACTCTAAAGCACCCGAGAGCGTTTTTTTCGATGCCAACCTAACCAGAGTGACGGGAGCGGCACAATTCAGAAAAAGCGCTCAGCTCGCCGAGAAAATGCGATTTAAGCAATAAAATTAAAAATGCTTATAAAACATAAACCAAACGTTGGAGGTGGTCATTTCTTAATGCGCAGTAATAAACTCGGCACTCTAAAGCACCCGAGAGCGTTTTTTTCGATGCCAACCTAACCAGAGTGACGGGAGCGGCACAATTCAGAAAAAGCGCTCAGCTCGCCGAGAAAATGCGATTTAAGCAATAAAATTAAAAATGCTTATAAAACATAAACCAAACGTTGGAGGTGGTCATTTCTTCATGCGCAGTGATAAACTCGGCACTCTAAAGCACCCGAGAGCGTTTTTTTCGATGCCAACCTAACCAGAGTGACGGGAGCGGCACAATTCAGAAAAAGCGCTCAGCTCGCCGAGAAAATGCGATTTAAGCAATAAAATTAAAAATGCTTATAAAACATAAACCAAACGTTGGAGGTGGTCATTTCTTCATGCGCAGTGATAAACCCGGCACTCTAAAGCACCCGAGAGCGTTTTTTTCGATGCCAACCTAACCAGAGTTACGGGAGCGGCACAATTCAGAAAAAGCGCTCAGCTCGCCGAGAAAATGCGATTTAAGCAATAAAATTAAAAATGCTTATAAAACATAAACCAAACGTTGGAGGTGGTCATTTCTTCATGCGCAGTGATAAACTCGGCACTCTAAAGCACCCGAGACCGTTTTTTTCGATGCCAACCTAACCAGAGTGACGGGAGCGGCACAATTCAGAAAAAGTGCTCAGCTCGCCGAGAAAATGCGATTTAAGCAATAAAATTAAAAATGCTTATAAAACATAAACCAAACGTTGGAGGTGGTCATTTCTCCATGCGCAGTGAATAACTCGGCACTCTAAAGCACCCGAGAGCGTTTTTTTCGATGCCAACCTAACCAGAGTGACGGGAGCGGCACAATTCAGAAAAAGTGCTCAGCTCGCCGAGAAAATGCGATTTAAGCAATAAAATTAAAAATGCTTATAAAACATAAACCAAACGTTGGAGGTGGTCATTTCTTCATGCGCAGTGAATAACTCGGCACTCTAAAGCACCCGAGAGCGTTTTTTTCGATGCCAACCTAACCAGAGTGACGGGAGCGGCACAATTCAGAAAAAGTGCTCAGCTCGCCGAGAAAATGCGATTTAAGCAATAAAATTAAAAATGCTTATAAAACATAAACCAAACATTGGAGGTGGTCATTTCTTAATGCGCAGTAATAAACTCGGCACTCTAAAGCACCCGAGAGCGTTTTTTTCGATGCCAACCTAACCAGAGTGACGGGAGCGGCACAATTCAGAAAAAGTGCTCAGCTCGCCGAGAAAATGCGATTTAAGCAATAAAATTAAAAATGCTTATAAAACATAAACCAAACGTTGGAGGTGGTCATTTCTTAATGCGCAGTAATAAACTCGGCACTCTAGAGCACCCGAGAGCGTTTTTTTCGATGCCAACCTAACCAGAGTGACGGGAGCGGCACAATTCAGAAAAAGTGCTCAGCTCGCCGAGAAAATGCGATTTAAGCAATAAAATTAAAAATGCTTATAAAACATAAACCAAACGTTGGAAGTGGTCATTTCTTCATGCGCAGTGATAAACTCGGCACTCTAAAGCACCCGAGAGCGTTTTTTTCGATGCCAACCTAACCAGAGTTACGGGAGCGGCACAATTCAGAAAAAGCGCTCAGCTCGCCGAGAAAATGCGATTTAAGCAATAAAATTAAAAATGCTTATAAAACATAAACCAAACGTTGGAGGTGGTCATTTCTTCATGCGCAGTGATAAACTCGGCACTCTAAAGCACCCGAGAGCGTTTTTTTCGATGCCAACCTAACCAGAGTGACGGGAGCGGCACAATTCAGAAAAAGCGCTCAGCTCGCCGAGAAAATGCGATTTAAGCAATAAAATTAAAAATGCTTATAAAACATAAACCAAACGTTGGAGGTGGTCATTTCTTAATGCGCAGTAATAAACTCGGCACTCTAAAGCACCCGAGAGCGTTTTTTTCGATGCCAACCTAACCAGAGTGACGGGAGCGGCACAATTCAGAAAAAGTGCTCAGCTCGCCGAGAAAATGCGATTTAAGCAATAAAATTAAAAATGCTTATAAAACATAAACCAAACGTTGGAGGTGGTCATTTCTCAATGCGCAGTAATAAACTCGGCACTCTAAAGCACCCGAGAGCGTTTTTTTCGATGCCAACCTAACCAGAGTGACGGGAGCGGCACAATTCAGAAAAAGTGCTCAGCTCGCCGAGAAAATGCGATTTAAGCAATAAAATTAAAAATGCTTATAAAACATAAACCAAACGTTGGAGGTGGTCATTTCTTAATGCGCAGTAATAAACTCGGCACTCTAAAGCACCCGAGAGCGTTTTTTTCGATGCCAACCTAACCAGAGTGACGGGAGCGGCACAATTCAGAAAAAGCGCTCAGCTCGCCGAGAAAATGCGATTTAAGCAATAAAATTAAAAATGCTTATAAAACATAAACCAAACGTTGGAGGTGGTCATTTCCTAATGCGCAGTAATAAACTCGGCACTCTAAAGCACCCGAGAGCGTTTTTTTCGATGCCAACCTAACCAGAGTGACGGGAGCGGCACAATTCAGAAAAAGTGCTCAGCTCGCCGAGAAAATGCGATTTAAGCAATAAAATTAAAAATGCTTATTAAACATAAACCAAACGTTGGAGGTGGTCATTTCTTCATGCGCAGTGAATAACTCGGCACTCTAAAGCACCCGAGAGCGTTTTTTTCGATGCCAACCTAACCAGAGTGACGGGAGCGGCACAATTCAGAAAAAGCGCTCAGCTCGCCGAGAAAATGCGATTTAAGCAATAAAATTAAAAATGCTTATTAAACATAAACCAAACATTGGAGGTGGTCATTTCTTCATGCGCAGTAATAAACTCGGCACTCTAAAGCACCCGAGAGCGTTTTTTTCGATGCCAACCTAACCAGAGTGACGGGAGCGGCACAATTCAGAAAAAGTGCTCAGCTCGCCGAGAAAATGCGATTTAAGCAATAAAATTAAAAATGCTTATAAAACATAAACCAAACGTTGGAGGTGGTCATTTCTTAATGCGCAGTAATAAACTCGGCACTCTAGAGCACCCGAGAGCGTTTTTTTCGATGCCAACCTAACCAGAGTGACGGGAGCGGCACAATTCAGAAAAAGTGCTCAGCTCGCCGAGAAAATGCGATTTAAGCAATAAAATTAAAAATGCTTATAAAACATAAACCAAACGTTGGAAGTGGTCATTTCTTCATGCGCAGTGATAAACTCGGCACTCTAAAGCTCCCGAGAGCGTTTTTTTCGATGCCAACCTAACCAGAGTTACGGGAGCGGCACAATTCAGAAAAAGCGCTCAGCTCGCCGAGAAAATGCGATTTAAGCAATAAAATTAAAAATGCTTATAAAACATAAACCAAACGTTGGAGGTGGTCATTTCTTAATGCGCAGTAATAAACTCGGCACTCTAAAGCACCCGAGAGCGTTTTTTTCGATGCCAACCTAACCAGAGTGACGGGAGCGGCACAATTCAGAAAAAGTGCTCAGCTCGCCGAGAAAATGCGATTCAAGCAATAAAATTAAAAATGCTTATTAAACATAAACCAAACGTTGGAGGTGGTCATTTCTTCATGCGCAGTGAATAACTCGGCACTCTAAAGCACCCGAGAGCGTTTTTTTCGATGCCAACCTAACCAGAGTGACGGGAGCGGCACAATTCAGAAAAAGTGCTCAGCTCGCCGAGAAAATGCGATTTAAGCAATAAAATTAAAAATGCTTATAAAACATAAACCAAACGTTGGAGGTGGTCATTTCTTAATGCGCAGTAATAAACTCGGCACTCTAAAGCACCCGAGAGCGTTTTTTTCGATGCCAACCTAACCAGAGTGACGGGAGCGGCACAATTCAGAAAAAGTGCTCAGCTCGCCGAGAAAATGCGATTTAAGCAATAAAATTAAAAATGCTTATAAAACATAAACCAAACGTTGGAGGTGGTCATTTCTTAATGCGCAGTAATAAACTCGGCACTGTAGAGCACCCGAGAGCGTTTTTTTCGATGCCAACCTAACCAGAGTGACGGGAGCGGCACAATTCAGAAAAAGTGCTCAGCTCGCCGAGAAAATGCGATTTAAGCAATAAAATTAAAAATGCTTATAAAACATAAACCAAACGTTGGAAGTGGTCATTTCTTCATGCGCAGTGATAAACTCGGCACTCTAAAGCACCCGAGAGCGTTTTTTTCGATGCCAACCTAACCAGAGTTACGGGAGCGGCACAATTCAGAAAAAGTGCTCAGCTCGCCGAGAAAATGCGATTTAAGCAATAAAATTAAAAATGCTTATTAAACATAAACCAAACGTTGGAGGTTGTCATTTCTTCATGCGCAGTGAATAACTCGGCACTCTAAAGCACCCGAGAGCGTTTTTTTCGATGCCAACCTAACCAGAGTGACGGGAGCGGCACAATTCAGAAAAAGCGCTCAGCTCGCCGAGAAAATGCGATTTAAGCAATAAAATTAAAAATGCTATTAAACATAAACCAAACGTTGGAGGTGGTCATTTCTTCATGCGCAGTGAATAACTCGGCACTCTAAAGCACCCGAGAGCGTTTTTTTCGATGCCAACCTAACCAGAGTGACGGGACAGGCACAATTCAGAAAAAGCGCTCAGCTCGCCGAGAAAATGCGATTTAAGCAATAAAATTAAAAATGCTTATAAAACATAAACCAAACGTTGGAGGTGGTCATTTCTTCATGCGCAGTGATAAACTCGGCACTCTAAAGCACCCGAGAGCGTTTTTTTCGATGCCAACCTAACCAGAGTGACGGGAGCGGCACAATTCAGAAAAAGTGCTCAGCTCGCCGAGAAAATGCGATTTAAGCAATAAAGTTAAAAATGCTTATAAAACATAAACCAAACGTTGGAGGTGGTCATTTCTTCATGCGCAGTGATAAACTCGGCACTCTAAAGCACCCGAGAGCGTTTTTTTCGATGCCAACCTAACCAGAGTGAC
The DNA here is from genome assembly GCF_033458585.1 of Syngnathus typhle. Lineage (NCBI taxonomy): Eukaryota > Metazoa > Chordata > Actinopteri > Syngnathiformes > Syngnathidae > Syngnathus > Syngnathus typhle. The sequence goes on from NW_026871971.1 coordinate 368,064, forward strand.
GGGAGCGGCACAATTCAGAAAAAGCGCCCAGCTCGCCGAGAAAATGCGATTTAAGCAATAAAATTAAAAATGCTTATAAAACATAAACCAAAAGTTGGAGGTGGTCATTTCTTCATGCGCAGTGATAAACTCGGCACTCTAAAGCACCCGAGAGCGTTTTTTTCGATGCCAACCTAACCAGAGTGACGGGAGCGGCACAATTCAGAAAAAGTGCTCAGCTCGCCGAGAAAATGCGATTCAAGCAATAAAATTAAAAATGCTTATTAAACATAAACCAAACGTTGGAGGTGGTCATTTCGTCATGCGCAGTGAATAACTCGGCACTCTAAAGCACCCGAGAGCGTTTTTTTCGATGCCAACCTAACCAGAGTGACGGGAGCGGCACAATTCAGAAAAAGTGCTCAGCTCGCCGAGAAAATGCGATTTAAGCAATAAAATTAAAAATGCTTATAAAACATAAACCAAACGTTGGAGGTGGTCATTTCTTAATGCGCAGTAATAAACTCGGCACTCTAAAGCACCCGAGAGCGTTTTTTTCGATACCAACCTAACCAGAGTGACGGGAGCGGCACAATTCAGAAAAAGTGCTCAGCTCGCCGAGAAAATGCGATTTAAGCAATAAAATTAAAAATGCTTATAAAACATAAACCAAACGTTGGAGGTGGTCATTTCTTAATGCGCAGTAATAAACTCGGCACTCTAAAGCACCCGAGAGCGTTTTTTTCGATGCCAACCTAACCAGAGTGACGGGAGCGGCACAATTCAGAAAAAGTGCTCAGCTCGCCGAGAAAATGCGATTTAAGCAATAAAATTAAAAATGCTTATAAAACATAGACCAAACGTTGGAGGTGGTCATTTCTTAATGCGCAGTAATAAACTCGGCACTCTAAAGCACCCGAGAGCGTTTTTTTCAAAGCCAACCTAACCAGAGTGACGGGAGCGGCACAATTCAGAAAAAGCGCTCAGCTCGCCGAGAAAATGCGATTTAAGCAATAAAATTAAAAATGCTTATAAAACATAAACCAAACGTTGGAGGTGGTCATTTCCTAATGCGCAGTAATAAACTCGGCACTCTAAAGCACCCGAGAGCGTTTTTTTCGATGCCAACCTAACCAGAGTGACGGGAGCGGCACAATTCAGAAAAAGTGCTCAGCTCGCCGAGAAAATGCGATTTAAGCAATAAAATTAAAAATGCTTATTAAACATAAACCAAACGTTGGAGGTGGTCATTACTTCATGCGCAGTGAATAACTCGGCACTCTAAAGCACCCGAGAGCGTTTTTTTCGATGCCAACCTAACCAGAGTGACGGGAGCGGCACAATTCAGAAAAAGCGCTCAGCTCGCCGAGAAAATGCGATTTAAGCAATACAATTAAAAATGCTTATTAAACATAAACCAAACGTTGGAGGTGGTCATTTCTTAATGCGCAGTAATAAACTCGGCACTCTAAAGCACCCGAGAGCGTTTTTTTCGATGCCAACCTAACCAGAGTGACGGGAGCGGCACAATTCAGAAAAAGTGCTCAGCTCGCCGAGAAAATGCGATTTAAGCAATAAAATTAAAAATGCTTATAAAACATAAACCAAACGTTGGAGGTGGTCATTTCTTAATGCGCAGTAATAAACTCGGCACTCTAAAGCACCCGAGAGCGTTTTTTTCGATGCCAACCTAACCAGAGTTACGGGAGCGGCACAATTCAGAAAAAGCGCTCAGCTCGCCGAGAAAATGCGATTTAAGCAATAAAATTAAAAATGCTTATAAAACATAAACCAAACGTTGGAGGTGGTCATTTCTTCGTGCGCAGTGAATAACTCGGCACTCTAAAGCACCCGAGAGCGTTTTTTTCGATGCCAACCTAACCAGAGTGACGGGAGCGGCACAATTCAGAAAAAGTGCTCAGCTCGCCGAGAAAATGCGATTTAAGCAATAAAATTAAAAATGCTTATAAAACATAAACCAAACGTTGGAGGTGGTCATTTCTTAATGCGCAGTAATAAACTCGGCACTCTAAAGCACCCGTGAGCGTTTTTTTCGATGCCAACCTAACCAGAGTGACGGGAGCGGCACAATTCAGAAAAAGTGCTCAGCTCGCCGAGAAAATGCGATTTAAGCAATAAAATTAAAAATGCTTATAAAACATAAACCAAACGTTGGAGGTGGTCATTTCTTCATGCGCAGTGATAAAGTCGGCACTCTAAAGCACCCGAGAGCGTTTTTTTCGATGCCAACCTAACCAGAGTGACGGGAGCGGCACAATTCAGAAAAAGTGCTCAGCTCGCCGAGAAAATGCGATTTAAGCAATAAAATTAAAAATGCTTATTAAACATAAACCAAACGTTGGAGGTGGTCATTTCTTCATGCGCAGTGATAAACTCGGCACTCCAAAGCACCCGAGAGCGTTTTTTTCGATGCCAACCTAACCAGAGTGACGGGAGCGGCACAATTCAGAAAAAGTGCTCAGCTCGCCGAGAAAATGCGATTTAAGCAATAAAATTAAAAATGCTTATAAAACATAAACCAAACGTTGGAGGTGGTCATTTCTTAATGCGCAGTAATAAACTCGGCACTCTAAAGCACCCGAGAGCGTTTTTTTCGATGCCAACCTAACCAGAGTGACGGGAGCGGCACAATTCAGAAAAAGTGCTCAGCTCGCCGAGAAAATGCGATTTAAGCAATAAAATTAAAAATGCTTATTAAACATAAACCAAACGTTGGAGGTGGTCATTTCTTCATGCGCAGTGAATAACTCGGCACTCTAAAGCACCCGAGAGCGTTTTTTTTGATGCCAACCTAACCAGAGTGACGGGAGCGGCACAATTCAGAAAAAGCGCTCAGCTCGCCGAGAAAATGCGATTTAAGCAATAAAATTAAAAATGCTTATAAAACATAAACCAAACGTTGGAGGTGGTCATTTCTTAATGCGCAGTAATAAACTCGGCACTCTAAAGCACCCGAGAGCGTTTTTTTCGATGCCAACCTAACCAGAGTGACGGGAGCGGCACAATTCAGAAAAAGTGCTCAGCTCGCCGAGAAAATGCGATTTAAGCAATAAAATTAAAAATGCTTATTAAACATAAACCAAACGTTGGAGGTGGTCATTTCTTCATGCGCAGTGAATAACTCGGCACTCTAAAGCACCCGAGAGCGTTTTTTTCGATGCCAACCTAACCAGAGTGACGGGAGCGGCACAATTCAGAAAAAGCGCTCAGCTCGCCGAGAAAATGCGATTTAAGCAATAAAATTAAAAATGCTTATAAAACGTAAACCAAACGTTGGAGGTGGTCATTTCTTCATGCGCAGTGAATAACTCGGCACTCTAAAGCACCCGATAGCGTTTTTTTCGATGCCAACCTAACCAGAGTGACGGGAGCGGCACAATTCAGAAAAAGTGCTCAGCTCGCCGAGAAAATGCGATTTAAGCAATAAAATTAAAAATGCTTATAAAACATAAACCAAACGTTGGAGGTGGTCATTTCTTAATGCGCAGTAATAAACTCGCCACTCTAAAGCACCCGAGAGCGTTTTTTTCGATGCCAACCTAACCAGAGTGACGGGAGCGGCACAATTCAGAAAAAGTGCTCAGCTCGCCGAGAAAATACGATTTAAGCAATAAAATTAAAAATGCTTATAAAACATAAACCAAACGTTGGAGGTGGTCATTTCTTAATGCGCAGTAATAAACTCGGCACTCTAAAGCACCCGAGAGCGTTTTTTTCGATGCCAACCTAACCAGAGTGACGGGAGCGGCACAATTCAGAAAAAGCGCTCAGCTCGCCGAGAAAATGCGATTTAAGCAATAAAAATAAAAATGCTTATAAAACATAAACCAAACGTTGGAGGTGGTCATTTCTTCATGCGCAGTGAATAACTCGGCACTCTAAAGCACCCGAGAGCGTTTTTTTCGATGCCAAGTGACGGGAGCGGCACAATTCAGAAAAAGTGCTCAGCTCGCCGAGAAAATGCGATTTAAGCAATAAAATTAAAAATGCTTATAAAACATAAACCAAACGTTGGAGGTGGTCATTTCTTAATGCGCAGTAATAAACTCGGCACTCTAAAGCACCCGAGAGCGTTTTTTTCGATGCCAACCTAACCAGAGTGACGGGAGCGGCACAATTCAGAAAAAGTGCTCAGCTCGCCGAGAAAATGCGATTTAAGCAATAAAATTAAAAATGCTTATAAAACATAAACCAAACGTTGGAGGTGGTCATTTCTTAATGCGCAGTAATAAACTCGGCACTCTAAAGCACCCGAGAGCGTTTTTTTCGATGCCAACCTAACCAGAGTGACGGGAGCGGCACAATTCAGAAAAAGTGCTCAGCTCGCCGAGAAAATGCGATTTAAGCAATAAAATTAAAAATGCTTATTAAACATAAACCAAACGTTGGAGGTGGTCATTTCTTCATGCGCAGTGAATAACTCGGCACTCTAAAGCACCCGATAGCGTTTTTTTCGATGCCAACCTAACCAGAGTGACGGGAGCGGCACAATTCAGAAAAAGTGCTCAGCTCGCCGAGAAAATGCGATTTAAGCAATAAAATTAAAAATGCTTATAAAACATAAACCAAACGTTGGAGGTGGTCATTTCTTAATGCGCAGTAATAAACTCGGCACTCTAAAGCACCCGAGAGCGTTTTTTTCGATGCCAACCTAACCAGAGTGACGGGAGCGGCACAATTCAGAAAAAGTGCTCAGCTCGCCGAGAAAATGCGATTTAAGCAATAAAATTAAAAATGCTTATAAAACATAAACCAAACGTTGGAGGTGGTCATTTCTTAATGCGCAGTAATAAACTCGGCACTCTAAAGCACCCGAGAGCGTTTTTTTCGATGCCAACCTAACCAGAGTGACGGGAGCGGCACAATTCAGAAAAAGCGCTCAGCTCGCCGAGAAAATGCGATTTAAGCAATAAAATTAAAAATGCTTATAAAACATAAACCAAACGTTGGAGGTGGTCATTTCTTCGTGCGCAGTGAATAACTCGGCACTCTAAAGCACCCGAGAGCGTTTTTTTCGATGCCAACCTAACCAGAGTGACGGGAGCGGCACAATTCAGAAAAAGTGCTCAGCTCGCCGAGAAAATGCGATTTAAGCAATAAAATTAAAAATGCTTATAAAACATAAACCAAACGTTGGAGGTGGTCATTTCTTATTGCGCAGTAATAAACTCGGCACTCTAAAGCACCCGTGAGCGTTTTTTTCGATGCCAACCTAACCAGAGTGACGGGAGCGGCACAATTCAGAAAAAGTGCTCAGCTCGCCGAGAAAATGCGATTTAAGCAATAAAATTAAAAATGCTTATAAAACATAAACCAAACGTTGGAGGTGGTCATTTCTTCATGCGCAGTGATAAAGTCGGCACTCTAAAGCACCCGAGAGCGTTTTTTTCGATGCCAACCTAACCAGAGTGACGGGAGCGGCACAATTCAGAAAAAGTGCTCAGCTCGCCGAGAAAATGCGATTTAAGCAATAAAATTAAAAATGCTTATTAAACATAAACCAAACGTTGGAGGTGGTCATTTCTTCATGCGCAGTGATAAACTCGGCACTCTAAAGCACCCGAGAGCGTTTTTTTCGATGCCAACCTAACCAGAGTGACGGGAGCGGCACAATTCAGAAAAAGTGCTCAGCTCGCCGAGAAAATGCTATTTAAGCAATAAAATTAAAAATGCTTATAAAACATAAACCAAACGTTGGAGGTGGTCATTTCTTAATGCGCAGTAATAAACTCGGCACTCTAAAGCACCCGAGAGCGTTTTTTTCGATGCCAACCTAACCAGAGTGACGGGAGCGGCACAATTCAGAAAAAGTGCTCAGCTCGCCGAGAAAATGCGATTTAAGCAATAAAATTAAAAATGCTTATTAAACATAAACCAAACGTTGGAGGTGGTCATTTCTTCATGCGCAGTGAATAACTCGGCACTCTAAAGCACCCGAGAGCGTTTTTTTCGATGCCAACCTAACCAGAGTGACGGGAGCGGCACAATTCAGAAAAAGCGCTCAGCTCGCCGAGAAAATGCGATTTAAGCAATAAAATTAAAAATGCTTATAAAACATAAACCAAACGTTGGAGGTGGTCATTTCTTAATGCGCAGTAATAAACTCGGCACTCTAAAGCACCCGAGAGCGTTTTTTTCGATGCCAACCTAACCAGAGTGACGGGAGCGGCACAATTCAGAAAAAGTGCTCAGCTCGCCGAGAAAATGCGATTTAAGCAATAAAATTAAAAATGCTTATAAAACATAAACCAAACGTTGGAGGTGGTCATTTCTTAATGCGCAGTAATAAACTCGGCACTCTAAAGCACCCGAGAGCGTTTTTTTCGATGCCAACCTAACCAGAGTGACGGGAGCGGCACAATTCAGAAAAAGTGCTCAGCTCGCCGAGAAAATGCGATTTAAGCAATAAAATTAAAAATGCTTATTAAACATAAACCAAACGTTGGAGGTGATCATTTCTTCATGCGCAGTGAATAACTCGGCACTCTAAAGCACCCGATAGCGTTTTTTTCGATGCCAACCTAACCAGAGTGACGGGAGCGGCACAATTCAGAAAAAGTGCTCAGCTCGCCGAGAAAATGCGATTTAAGCAATAAAATTAAAAATGCTTATAAAACATAAACCAAACGTTGGAGGTGGTCATTTCTTAATGCGCAGTAATAAACTCGCCACTCTAAAGCACCCGAGAGCGTTTTTTTCGATGCCAACCTAACCAGAGTGACGGGAGCGGCACAATTCAGAAAAAGTGCTCAGCTCGCCGAGAAAATGCGATTTAAGCAATAAAATTAAAAATGCTTATAAAACATAAACCAAACGTTGGAGGTGGTCATTTCTTAATGCGCAGTAATAAACTCGGCACTCTAAAGCACCCGAGAGCGTTTTTTTCGATGCCAACCTAACCAGAGTGACGGGAGCGGCACAATTCAGAAAAAGCGCTCAGCTCGCCGAGAAAATGCGATTTAAGCAATAAAATTAAAAATGCTTATAAAACATAAACCAAACGTTGGAGGTGGTCATTTCTTCGTGCGCAGTGAATAACTCGGCACTCTAAAGCACCCGAGAGCGTTTTTTTCGATGCCAACCTAACCAGAGTGACGGGAGCGGCACAATTCAGAAAAAGTGCTCAGCTCGCCGAGAAAATGCGATTTAAGCAATAAAATTAAAAATGCTTATAAAACATAAACCAAACGTTGGAGGTGGTCATTTCTTAATGCGCAGTAATAAACTCGGCACTCTAAAGCACCCGAGAGCGTTTTTTTCGATGCCAACCTAACCAGAGTGACGGGAGCGGCACAATTCAGAAAAAGTGCTCAGCTCGCCGAGAAAATGCGATTTAAGCAATAAAATTAAAAATGCTTATTAAACATAAACCAAACGGTGGAGGTGGTCATTTCTTCATGCGCAGTGAATAACTCGGAACTCTAAAGCACCCGAGAGCGTTTTTTTCGATGCCAACCTAACCAGAGTGACGGGAGCGGCACAATTCAGAAAAAGCGCTCAGCTCGCCGAGAAAATGCGATTTAAGCAATAAAATTAAAAATGCTTATTAAACATAAACCAAACGTTGAAGGTGGTCATTTCTTCATGCGCAGTGAATAACTCGGCACTCTAAAGCACCCGAGAGCGTTTTTTTCGATGCCAATCTAACCAGAGTGACGGGAGCGGCACAATTCAGAAAAAGCGCTCAGCTCGCCGAGAAAATGCGATTTAAGCAATAAAATTAAAAATGCTTATAAAACATAAACCAAACGTTGGAGGTGGTCATTTCTTCATGCGCAGTGATAAACTCGGCACTCTAAAGCACCCGAGAGCGTTTTTTTCGATGCCAACCTAACCAGAGTGACGGGAGCGGCACAATTCAGAAAAAGTGCTCAGCTCGCCGAGAAAATGCGATTTAAGCAATAAAATTAAAAATGCTTATAAAACATAAACCAAACGTTGGAGGTGGTCATTTCTTCATGCGCAGTGAATAACTCGGCACTCTAAAGCACCCGAGAGCGTTTTTTTCGATGCCAACCTAACCAGAGTGACGGGAGCGGCACAATTCAGAAAAAGTGCTCAGCTCGCCGAGAAAATGCGATTTAAGCAATAAAATTAAAAATGCTTATAAAACATAAACCAAACGTTGGAGGTGGTCATTTCTTAATGCGCAGTAATAAACTCGGCACTCTAGAGCACCCGAGAGCGTTTTTTTCGATGCCAACCTAACCAGAGTGACGGGAGCGGCACAATTCAGAAAAAGTGCTCAGCTCGCCGAGAAAATGCGATTTAAGCAATAAAATTAAAAATGCTTATAAAACATAAACCAAACGTTGGAAGTGGTCATTTCTTCATGCGCAGTGATAAACTCGGCACTCTAAAGCACCCGAGAGCGTTTTTTTCGATGCCAACCTAACCAGAGTTACGGGAGCGGCACAATTCAGAAAAAGCGCTCAGCTCGCCGAGAAAATGCGATTTAAGGAATAAAATTAAAAATGCTTATAAAACATAAACCAAACGTTGGAAGTGGTCATTTCTTCATGCGCAGTGATAAACTCGGCACTCTAAAGCACCCGAGAGCGTTTTTTTCGATGCCAACCTAACCAGAGTTACGGGAGCGGCACAATTCAGAAAAAGCGCTCAGCTCGCCGAGAAAATGCGATTTAAGCAATAAAATTAAAAATGCTTATTAAACATAAACCAAACGTTGGAGGTGGTCATTTCTTCATGCGCAGTGAATAACTCGGCACTCTAAAGCACCCGAGAGCGTTTTTTTCGATGCCAACCTAACCAGAGTGACGGGAGCGGCACAATTCAGAAAAAGCGCTCAGCTCGCCGAGAAAATGCGATTTAAGCAATAAAATTATAAATGCTTATAAAACATAAACCAAACGTTGGAGGTGGTCATTTCTTCATGCGCAGTGATAAACTCGGCACTCTAAAGCACCCGAGAGCGTTTTTTTCGATGCCAACCTAACCAGAGTGACGGGAGCGGCACAATTCAGAAAAAGTGCTCAGCTCGCCGAGAAAATGCGATTTAAGCAATAAAATTAAAAATGCTTATAAAACATAAACCAAACGTTGGAGGTGGTCATTTCTTTATGCGCAGTGAATAACTCGGCACTCTAAAGCACCCGAGAGCGTTTTTTTCGATGCCAACCTAACCAGAGTGACGGGAGCGGCACAATTCAGAAAAAGTGCTCAGCTCGCCGAGAAAATGCGCTTTAAGCAATAAAATTAAAAATGCTTATAAAACATAAACCAAACGTTGGAGGTGGTCATTTCTTAATGCGCAGTAATAAACTCGGCACTCTAGAGCACCCGAGAGCGTTTTTTTCGATGCCAACCTAACCAGAGTGACGGGAGCGGCACAATTCAGAAAAAGCGCTCAGCTCGCCGAGAAAATGCGATTTAAGCAATAAAATTAAAAATGCTTATAAAACATAAACCAAACGTTGGAGGTGGTCATTTCTTCATGCGCAGTGATAAACTCGGCACTCTAAAGCACCCGAGAGCGTTTTTTTCGATGCCAACCTAACCAGAGTGACGGGACGGCACAATTCAGAAAAAGTGCTCAGCTCGCCGAGAAAATGCGATTTAAGCAATAAAATTAAAAATGCTTATAAAACATAAACCAAACGTTGGAGGTGGTCATTTCTTAATGCGCAGTAATAAACTCGGCACTCTAAAGCACCCGAGAGCGTTTTTTTCGATGCCAACCTAACCAGAGTGACGGGAGCGGCACAATTCAGAAAAAGCGCTCAGCTCGCCGAGAAAATGCGATTTAAGCAATAAAATTAAAAATGCTTATAAAACATAAACCAAACGTTGGAGGTGGTCATTTCTTAATGCGCAGTAATAAACTCGGCACTCTAAAGCACCCGAGAGCGTTTTTTTCGATGCCAACCTAACCAGAGTGACGGGAGCGGCACAATTCAGAAAAAGTGCTCAGCTCGCCGAGAAAATGCGATTTAAGCAATAAAATTAAAAATGCTTATTAAACATAAACCAAACGTTGGAGGTTGTCATTTCTTCATGCGCAGTGAATAACTCGGCACTCTAAAGCACCCGAGAGCGTTTTTTTCGATGCCAACCTAACCAGAGTGACGGGAGCGGCACAATTCAGAAAAAGCGCTCAGCTCGCCGAGAAAATGCGATTTAAGCAATAAAATTAAAAATGCTTATTAAACATAAACCAAACGTTGGAGGTGGTCATTTCTTCATGCGCAGTGAATAACTCGGCACTCTAAAGCACCCGAGAGCGTTTTTTTCGATGCCAACCTAACCAGAGTGACGGGACAGGCACAATTCAGAAAAAGCGCTCAGCTCGCCGAGAAAATGCGATTTAAGCAATAAAATTAAAAATGCTTATAAAACATAAACCAAACGTTGGAGGTGGTCATTTCTTCATGCGCAGTGATAAACTCGGCACTCTAAAGCACCCGAGAGCGTTTTTTTCGATGCCAACCTAACCAGAGTGACGGGAGCGGCACAATTCAGAAAAAGTGCTCAGCTCGCCGAGAAAATGCGATTTAAGAAATAAAATTAAAAATGCTTATAAAACATAAACCAAACGTTGGAGGTGGTCATTTCTTCATGCGCAGTGATAAACTCGGCACTCTAAAGCACCCGAGAGCGTTTTTTTCGATGCCAACCTAACCAGAGTGACGGGAGCGGCACAATTCAGAAAAAGCGCTCAGCTCGCCGAGAAAATGCGATTTAAGCAATAAAATTAAAAATGCTTATAAAACATAAACCAAACGTTGGAGGTGGTCATTTCTTCATGCGCAGTGATAAACTCGGCACTCTAAAGCACCCGAGAGCGTTTTTTTCGATGCCAACCTAACCAGAGTGACGGGAGCGGCACAATTCAGAAAAAGTGCTCAGCTCGCCGAGAAAATGCGATTCAAGCAATAAAATTAAAAATGCTTATTAAACATAAACCAAACGTTGGAGGTGGTCATTTCTTCATGCGCAGTGAATAACTCGGCACTCTAAAGCACCCGAGAGCGTTTTTTTCGATGCCAACCTAACCAGAGTGACGGGAGCGGCACAATTCAGAAAAAGTGCTCAGCTCGCCGAGAAAATGCGATTTAAGCAATAAAATTAAAAATATTTATAAAACATAAACCAAACGTTGGAGGTGGTCATTTCTTAATGCGCAGTAATAAACTCGGCACTCTAAAGCACCCGAGAGCGTTTTTTTCGATGCCAACCTAACCAGAGTGACGGGAGCGGCACAATTCAGAAAAAGTGCTCAGCTCGCCGAGAAAATGCGATTTAAGCAATAAAATTAAAAATGCTTATAAAACATAAACCAAACGTTGGAGGTGGTCATTTCTTAATGCGCAGTAATAAACTCGGCACTCTAAAGCACCCGAGAGCGTTTTTTTCGATGCCAACCTAACCAGAGTGACGGGAGCGGCACAATTCAGAAAAAGTGCTCAGCTCGCCGAGAAAATGCGATTTAAGCAATAAAATTAAAAATGCTTATAAAACATAAACCAAACGTTGGAGGTGGTCATTTCTTAATGCGCAGTAATAACCTCGGCACTCTAAAGCACCCGAGAGCGTTTTTTTCGATGCCAACCTAACCAGAGTGACGGGAGCGGCACAATTCAGAAAAAGCGCTCAGCTCGCCGAGAAAATGCGATTTAAGCAATAAAATTAAAAATGCTTATAAAACATAAACCAAACGTTGGAGGTGGTCATTTCCTAATGCGCAGTAATAAACTCGGCACTCTAAAGCACCCGAGAGCGTTTTTTTCGATGCCAACCTAACCAGAGTTACGGGAGCGGCACAATTCAGAAAAAGCGCTCAGCTCGCCGAGAAAATGCGATTTAAGCAATAAAATTAAAAATGCTTATAAAACATAAACCAAACGTTGGAGGTGGTCATTTCTTCATGCGCAGTGATAAACTCGGCACTCTAAAGCACCCGAGAGCGTTTTTTTCGATGCCAACCTAACCAGAGTGACGGGAGCGGCACAATTCAGAAAAAGTGCTCAGCTCGCCGAGAAAATGCGATTTAAGCAATAAAATTAAAAATGCTTATTAAACATAAACCAAACGTTGGAGGTTGTCATTTCTTCATGCGCAGTGAATAACTCGGCACTCTAAAGCACCCGAGAGCGTTTTTTTCGATGCCAACCTAACCAGAGTGACGGGAGCGGCACAATTCAGAAAAAGCGCTCAGCTCGCCGAGAAAATGCGATTTAAGCAATAAAATTAAAAATGCTTATTAAACATAAACCAAACGTTGGAGGTGGTCATTTCTTCATGCGCAGTGAATAACTCGGCACTCTAAAGCACCCGAGAGCGTTTTTTTCGATGCCAACCTAACCAGAGTGACGGGACAGGCACAATTCAGAAAAAGCGCTCAGCTCGCCGAGAAAATGCGATTTAAGCAATAAAATTAAAAATGCTTATAAAACATAAACCAAACGTTGGAGGTGGTCATTTCTTCATGCGCAGTGATAAACTCGGCACTCTAAAGCACCCGAGAGCGTTTTTTTCGATGCCAACCTAACCAGAGTGACGGGAGCGGCACAATTCAGAAAAAGTGCTCAGCTCGCCGAGAAAATGCGATTTAAGCAATAAAATTAAAAATGCTTATAAAACATAAACCAAACGTTGGAGGTGGTCATTTCTTCATGCGCAGTGATAAACTCGGCACTCTAAAGCACCCGAGAGCGTTTTTTTCGATGCCAACCTAACCAGAGTGACGGGAGCGGCACAATTCAGAAAAAGCGCTCAGCTCGCCGAGAAAATGCGATTTAAGCAATAAAATTAAAAATGCTTATAAAACATAAACCAAACGTTGGAGGTGGTCATTTCTTCATGCGCAGTGATAAACTCGGCACTCTAAAGCACCCGAGAGCGTTTTTTTCGATGCCAACCTAACCAGAGTGACGGGAGCGGCACAATTCAGAAAAAGTGCTCAGCTCGCCGAGAAAATGCGATTCAAGCAATAAAATTAAAAATGCTTATTAAACAATAACCAAACGTTGGAGGTGGTCATTTCTTCATGCGCAGTGAATAACTCGGCACTCTAAAGCACCCGAGAGCGTTTTTTTCGATGCCAACCTAACCAGAGTGACGGGAGCGGCACAATTCAGAAAAAGTGCTCAGCTCGCCGAGAAAATGCGATTTAAGCAATAAAATTAAAAATGCTTATAAAACATAAACCAAACGTTGGAGGTGGTCATTTCTTAATGCGCAGTAATAAACTCGGCACTCTAAAGCACCCGAGAGCGTTTTTTTCGATACCAACCTAACCAGAGTGACGGGAGCGGCACAATTCAGAAAAAGTGCTCAGCTCGCCGAGAAAATGCGATTTAAGCAATAAAATTAAAAATGCTTATAAAACATAAACCAAACGTTGGAGGTGGTCATTTCTTAATGCGCAGTAATAAACTCGGCACTCTAAAGCACCCGAGAGCGTTTTTTTCGATGCCAACCTAACCAGAGTGACGGGAGCGGCACAATTCAGAAAAAGTGCTCAGCTCGCCGAGAAAATGCGATTTAAGCAATAAAATTAAAAATGCTTATAAAACATAGACCAAACGTTGGAGGTGGTAATTTCTTAATGCGCAGTAATAAACTCGGCACTCTAAAGCACCCGAGAGCGTTTTTTTCAAAGCCAACCTAACCAGAGTGACGGGAGCGGCACAATTCAGAAAAAGCGCTCAGCTCGCCGAGAAAATGCGATTTAAGCAATAAAATTAAAAATGCTTATAAAACATAAACCAAACGTTGGAGGTGGTCATTTCCTAATGCGCAGTAATAAACTCGGCACTCTAAAGCACCCGAGAGCGTTTTTTTCGATGCCAACCTAACCAGAGTGACGGGAGCGGCACAATTCAGAAAAAGTGCTCAGCTCGCCGAGAAAATGCGATTTAAGCAATAAAATTAAAAATGCTTATTAAACATAAACCAAACGTTGGAGGTGGTCATTACTTCATGCGCAGTGAATAACTCGGCACTCTAAAGCACCCGAGAGCGTTTTTTTCGATGCCAACCTAACCAGAGTGACGGGAGCGGCACAATTCAGAAAAAGCGCTCAGCTCGCCGAGAAAATGCGATTTAAGCAATACAATTAAAAATGCTTATTAAACATAAACCAAACATTGGAGGTGGTCATTTCTTCATGCGCAGTGAATAACTCGGCACTCTAAAGCACCCGAGAGCGTTTTTTTCGATGCCAACCTAACCAGAGTGACGGGAGCGGCACAATTCAGAAAAAGCGCTCAGCTCGCCGAGAAAATGCGATTTAAGCAATAAAATTAAAAATGCTTATAAAACATAAACCAAACGTTGGAGGTGGTCATTTCTTCATGCGCAGTGATAAACTCGGCACTCTAAAGCACCCGAGAGCGTTTTTTTCGATCCCAACCTAACCAGAGTGACGGGAGCGGCACAATTCAGAAAAAGTGCTCAGCTCGCCGAGAAAATGCGATTTAAGCAATAAAATTAAAAATGCTTATAAAACATAAACCAAACGTTGGAGGTGGTCATTTCTTCATGCGCAGTGAATAACTCGGCACTCTAAAGCACCCGAGAGCGTTTTTTTTCGATGCCAACCTAACCAGAGTGACGGGAGCGGCACAATTCAGAAAAAGTGCTCAGCTCGCCGAGAAAATGCGATTTAAGCAATAAAATTAAAAATGCTTATAAAACATAAACCAAACGTTGGAGGTGGTCATTTCTTAATGCGCAGTAATAAACTCGGCACTCTAAAGCACCCGAGAGCGTTTTTTTCGATGCCAACCTAACCAGAGTGACGGGAGCGGCACAATTCAGAAAAAGTGCTCAGCTCGCCGAGAAAATGCGATTTAAGCAATCAAATTAAAAATGCTTATAAAACATAAACCAAACGTTGGAGGTGGTCATTTCTTAATGCGCAGTAATAAACTCGGCACTCTAGAGCACCCGAGAGCGTTTTTTTCGATGCCAACCTAACCAGAGTGACGGGAGCGGCACAATTCACAAAAAGTGCTCAGCTCGCCGAGAAAATGCGATTTAAGCAATAAAATTAAAAATGCTTATAAAACATAAACCAAACGTTGGAAGTGGTCATTTCTTCATGCGCAGTGATAAACTCGGCACTCTAAAGCACCCAAGAGCGTTTTTTTCGATGCCAACCTAACCAGAGTTACGGGAGCGGCACAATTCAGAAAAAGCGCTCAGCTCGCCGAGAAAATGCGATTTAAGCAATAAAATTAAAAATGCTTATAAAACATAAACCAAACGTTGGAGGTGGTCATTTCTTCATGCGCAGTGATAAACTCGGCACTCTAAAGCACCCGAGAGCGTTTTTTTCGATGCCAACCTAACCAGAGTGACGGGAGCGGCACAATTCAGAAAAAGCGCTCAGCTCGCCGAGAAAATGCGATTTAAGCAATAAAATTAAAAATGCTTATAAAACATAAACCAAACGTTGGAGGTGGTCATTTCTTAATGCGCAGTAATAAACTCGGCACTCTAAAGCACCCGAGAGCGTTTTTTTCGATGCCAACCTAACCAGAGTGACGGGAGCGGCACAATTCAGAAAAAGTGCTCAGCTCGCCGAGAAAATGCGATTTAAGCAATAAAATTAAAAATGCTTATAAAACATAAACCAAACGTTGGAGGTGGTCATTTCTCAATGCGCAGTAATAAACTCGGCACTCTAAAGCACCCGAGAGCGTTTTTTTCGATGCCAACCTAACCAGAGTGACGGGAGCGGCACAATTCAGAAAAAGTGCTCAGCTCGCCGAGAAAATGCGATTTAAGCAATAAAATTAAAAATGCTTATAAAACATAAACCAAACGTTGGAGGTGGTCATTTCTTAATGCGCAGTAATAAACTCGGCACTCTAAAGCACCCGAGAGCGTTTTTTTCGATGCCAACCTAACCAGAGTGACGGGAGCGGCACAATTCAGAAAAAGCGCTCAGCTCGCCGAGAAAATGCGATTTAAGCAATAAAATTAAAAATGCTTATAAAACATAAACCAAACGTTGGAGGTGGTCATTTCCTAATGCGCAGTAATAAACTCGGCACTCTAAAGCACCCGAGAGCGTTTTTTTCGATGCCAACCTAACCAGAGTGACGGGAGCGGCACAATTCAGAAAAAGTGCTCAGCTCGCCGAGAAAATGCGATTTAAGCAATAAAATTAAAAATGCTTATTAAACATAAACCAAACGTTGGAGGTGGTCATTTCTTCATGCGCAGTGAATAACTCGGCACTCTAAAGCACCCGAGAGCGTTTTTTTCGATGCCAACCTAACCAGAGTGACGGGAGCGGCACAATTCAGAAAAAGCGCTCAGCTCGCCGAGAAAATGCGATTTAAGCAATAAAATTAAAAATGCTTATTAAACATAAACCAAACATTGGAGGTGGTCATTTCTTCATGCGCAGTAATAAACTCGGCACTCTAAAGCACCCGAGAGCGTTTTTTTCGATGCCAACCTAACCAGAGTGACGGGAGCGGCACAATTCAGAAAAAGTGCTCAGCTCGCCGAGAAAATGCGATTTAAGCAATAAAATTAAAAATGCTTATAAAACATAAACCAAACGTTGGAGGTGGTCATTTCTTAATGCGCAGTAATAAACTCGGCACTCTAGAGCACCCGAGAGCGTTTTTTTCGATGCCAACCTAACCAGAGTGACGGGAGCGGCACAATTCAGAAAAAGTGCTCAGCTCGCCGAGAAAATGCGATTTAAGCAATAAAATTAAAAATGCTTATAAAACATAAACCAAACGTTGGAAGTGGTCATTTCTTCATGCGCAGTGAAAAACTCGGCACTCTAAAGCTCCCGAGAGCGTTTTTTTCGATGCCAACCTAACCAGAGTTACGGGAGCGGCACAATTCAGAAAAAGTGCTCAGCTCGCCGAGAAAATGCGATTTAAGCAATAAAATTAAAAATGCTTATAAAACATAAACCAAACGTTGGAGGTGGTCATTTCTTCATGCGCAGTGATAAACTCGGCACTCTAAAGCACCCGAGAGCGTTTTTTTCGATGCCAACCTAACCAGAGTGACGGGAGCGGCACAATTCAGAAAAAGCGCTCAGCTCGCCGAGAAAATGCGATTTAAGCAATAAAATTAAAAATGCTTATAAAACATAAACCAAACGTTGGAGGTGGTCATTTCTTCATGCGCAGTGATAAACTCGGCACTCTAAAGCACCCGAGAGCGTTTTTATCGATGCCAACCTAACCAGAGTGACGGGAGCGGCACAATTCAGAAAAAGTGCTCAGCTCGCCGAGAAAATGCGATTTAAGCAATAAAATTAAAAAAGCTTATAAAACATAAACCAAACTTTGGAGGTGGTCATTTCTTCATGCGCAGTGAATAACTCGGCACTCTAAAGCACCCGAGAGCGTTTTTTTCGATGCCAACCTAACCAGAGTGACGGGAGCGGCACAATTCAGAAAAAGTGCTCAGCTCGCCGAGAAAATGCGATTTAAGCAATAAAATTAAAAATGCTTATAAAACATAAACCAAACGTTGGAGGTGGTCATTTCTTAATGCGCAGTAATAAACTCGGCACTCTAAAGCACCCGTGAGCGTTTTTTTCGATGCCAACCTAACCAGAGTGACGGGAGCGGCACAATTCAGAAAAAGTGCTCAGCTCGCCGAGAAAATGCGATTTAAGCAATAAAATTAAAAATGCTTATAAAACATAAACCAAACGTTGGAGGTGGTCATTTCTTCATGCGCAGTGATAAAGTCGGCACTCTAAAGCACCCGAGAGCGTTTTTTTCGATGCCAACCTAACCAGAGTGACGGGAGCGGCACAATTCAGAAAAAGTGCTCAGCTCGCCGAGAAAATGCGATTTAAGCAATAAAATTAAAAATGCTTATTAAACATAAACCAAACGTTGGAGGTGGTCATTTCTTCATGCGCAGTGATAAACTCGGCACTCTAAAGCACCCGAGAGCGTTTTTTTCGATGCCAACCTAACCAGAGTGACGGGAGCGGCACAATTCAGAAAAAGTGCTCAGCTCGCCGAGAAAATGCGATTTAAGCAATAAAATTAAAAATGCTTATAAAACATAAACCAAACGTTGGAGGTGGTCATTTCTTAATGCGCAGTAATAAACTCGGCACTCTAAAGCACCCGAGAGCGTTTTTTTCGATGCCAACCTAACCAGAGTGACGGGAGCGGCACAATTCAGAAAAAGTGCTCAGCTCGCCGAGAAAATGCGATTTAAGCAATAAAATTAAAAATGCTTATTAAACATAAACCAAACGTTGGAGGTGGTCATTTCTTCATGCGCAGTGAATAACTCGGCACTCTAAAGCACCCGAAAGCGTTTTTTTCGATGCCAACCTAACCAGAGTGACGGGAGCGGCACAATTCAGAAAAAGCGCTCAGCTCGCCGAGAAAATGCGATTTAAGCAATAAAATTAAAAATGCTTATAAAACATAAACCAAACGTTGGAGGTGGTCATTTCTTAATGCGCAGTAATAAACTCGGCACTCTAAAGCACCCGAGAGCGTTTTTTTCGATGCCAACCTAACCAGAGTGACGGGAGCGGCACAATTCAGAAAAAGTGCTCAGCTCGCCGAGAAAATGCGATTCAAGCAATAAAATTAAAAATGCTTATTAAACATAAACCAAACGTTGGAGGTGGTCATTTCTTCATGCGCAGTGAATAACTCGGCACTCTAAAGCACCCGAGAGCGTTTTTTTCGATGCCAACCTAACCAGAGTGACGGGAGCGGCACAATTCAGAAAAAGTGCTCAGCTCGCCGAGAAAATGCGATTTAAGCAATAAAATTAAAAATGCTTATAAAACATAAACCAAACGTTGGAGGTGGTCATTTCTTAATGCGCAGTAATAAACTCGGCACTCTAAAGCACCCGAGAGCGTTTTTTTCGATGCCAACCTAACCAGAGTGACGGGAGCGGCACAATTCAGAAAAAGTGCTCAGCTCGCC
Source organism: Syngnathus typhle (assembly GCF_033458585.1). NCBI lineage: Eukaryota > Metazoa > Chordata > Actinopteri > Syngnathiformes > Syngnathidae > Syngnathus > Syngnathus typhle. The sequence continues at coordinate 386,978 of NW_026871971.1, forward strand.
GAGAAAATGCGATTTAAGCAATAAAATTAAAAATGCTTATAAAACATAAACCAAACGTTGGAGGTGGTCATTTCTTAATGCGCAGTAATAAACTCGGCACTCTAAAGCACCCGAGAGCGTTTTTTTCGATGCCAACCTAACCAGAGTGACGGGAGCGGCACAATTCAGAAAAAGTGCTCAGCTCGCCGAGAAAATGCGATTTAAGCAATAAAATTAAAAATGCTTATAAAACATAAACCAAACGTTGGAGGTGGTCATTTCTTAATGCGCAGTAATAAACTCGGCACTCTAAAGCACCCGAGAGCGTTTTTTTCGATGCCAACCTAACCAGAGTGACGGGAGCGGCACAATTCAGAAAAAGTGCTCAGCTCGCCGAGAAAATGCGATTTAAGCAATAAAATTAAAAATGCTTATTAAACATAAACCAAACGTTGGAGGTGGTCATTTCTTCATGCGCAGTGAATAACTCGGCACTCTAAAGCACCCGAGAGCGTTTTTTTCGATGCCAACCTAACCAGAGTGACGGGAGCGGCACAATTCAGAAAAAGCGCTCAGCTCGCCGAGAAAATGCGATTTAAGCAATAAAATTAAAAATGCTTATTAAACATAAACCAAACATTGGAGGTGGTCATTTCTTCATGCGCAGTGAATAACTCGGCACTCTAAACCACCCGAGAGCGTTTTTTTCGATGCCAACCTAACCAGAGTGACGGGAGCGGCACAATTCAGAAAAAGCGCTCAGCTCGCCGAGAAAATGCGATTTAAGCAATAAAATTAAAAATGCTTATAAAACATAAACCAAACGTTGGAGGTGGTCATTTCTTCATGCGCAGTGATAAACTCGGCACTCTAAAGCACCCGAGAGCGTTTTTTTCGATGCCAACCTAACCAGAGTGACGGGAGCGGCACAATTCAGAAAAAGTGCTCAGCTCGCCGAGAAAATGCGATTTAAGCAATAAAATTAAAAATGCTTATAAAACATAAACCAAACGTTGGAGGTGGTCATTTCTTCATGCGCAGTGAATAACTCGGCACTCTAAAGCACCCGAGAGCGTTTTTTTCGATGCCAACCTAACCAGAGTGACGGGAGCGGCACAATTCAGAAAAAGTGCTCAGCTCGCCGAGAAAATGCGATTTAAGCAATAAAATTAAAAATGCTTATAAAACATAAACCAAACGTTGGAGGTGGTCATTTCTTAATGCGCAGTAATAAACTCGGCACTCTAAAGCACCCGAGAGCGTTTTTTTCGATGCCAACCTAACCAGAGTGACGGGAGCGGCACAATTCAGAAAAAGTGCTCAGCTCGCCGAGAAAATGCGATTTAAGCAATAAAATTAAAAATGCTTATAAAACATAAACCAAACGTTGGAGGTGGTCATTTCTTCATGCGCAGTGATAAACTCGGCACTCTAAAGCACCCGAGAGCGTTTTTTTCGATCCCAACCTAACCAGAGTGACGGGAGCGGCACAATTCAGAAAAAGTGCTCAGCTCGCCGAGAAAATGCGATTTAAGCAATAAAATTAAAAATGCTTATAAAACATAAACCAAACGTTGGAGGTGGTCATTTCTTCATGCGCAGTGAATAACTCGGCACTCTAAAGCACCCGAGAGCGTTTTTTTTCGATGCCAACCTAACCAGAGTGACGGGAGCGGCACAATTCAGAAAAAGTGCTCAGCTCGCCGAGAAAATGCGATTTAAGCAATAAAATTAAAAATGCTTATAAAACATAAACCAAACGTTGGAGGTGGTCATTTCTTAATGCGCAGTAATAAACTCGGCACTCTAAAGCACCCGAGAGCGTTTTTTTCGATGCCAACCTAACCAGAGTGACGGGAGCGGCACAATTCAGAAAAAGTGCTCAGCTCGCCGAGAAAATGCGATTTAAGCAATAAAATTAAAAATGCTTATAAAACATAAACCAAACGTTGGAGGTGGTCATTTCTTAATGCGCAGTAATAAACTCGGCACTCTAGAGCACCCGAGAGCGTTTTTTTCGATGCCAACCTAACCAGAGTGACGGGAGCGGCACAATTCACAAAAAGTGCTCAGCTCGCCGAGAAAATGCGATTTAAGCAATAAAATTAAAAATGCTTATAAAACATAAACCAAACGTTGGAAGTGGTCATTTCTTCATGCGCAGTGATAAACTCGGCACTCTAAAGCACCCAAGAGCGTTTTTTTCGATGCCAACCTAACCAGAGTTACGGGAGCGGCACAATTCAGAAAAAGCGCTCAGCTCGCCGAGAAAATGCGATTTAAGCAATAAAATTAAAAATGCTTATAAAACATAAACCAAACGTTGGAGGTGGTCATTTCTTCATGCGCAGTGATAAACTCGGCACTCTAAAGCACCCGAGAGCGTTTTTTTCGATGCCAACCTAACCAGAGTGACGGGAGCGGCACAATTCAGAAAAAGCGCTCAGCTCGCCGAGAAAATGCGATTTAAGCAATAAAATTAAAAATGCTTATAAAACATAAACCAAACGTTGGAGGTGGTCATTTCTTAATGCGCAGTAATAAACTCGGCACTCTAAAGCACCCGAGAGCGTTTTTTTCGATGCCAACCTAACCAGAGTGACGGGAGCGGCACAATTCAGAAAAAGTGCTCAGCTCGCCGAGAAAATGCGATTTAAGCAATAAAATTAAAAATGCTTATAAAACATAAACCAAACGTTGGAGGTGGTCATTTCTCAATGCGCAGTAATAAACTCGGCACTCTAAAGCACCCGAGAGCGTTTTTTTCGATGCCAACCTAACCAGAGTGACGGGAGCGGCACAATTCAGAAAAAGTGCTCAGCTCGCCGAGAAAATGCGATTTAAGCAATAAAATTAAAAATGCTTATAAAACATAAACCAAACGTTGGAGGTGGTCATTTCTTAATGCGCAGTAATAAACTCGGCACTCTAAAGCACCCGAGAGCGTTTTTTTCGATGCCAACCTAACCAGAGTGACGGGAGCGGCACAATTCAGAAAAAGCGCTCAGCTCGCCGAGAAAATGCGATTTAAGCAATAAAATTAAAAATGCTTATAAAACATAAACCAAACGTTGGAGGTGGTCATTTCCTAATGCGCAGTAATAAACTCGGCACTCTAAAGCACCCGAGAGCGTTTTTTTCGATGCCAACCTAACCAGAGTGACGGGAGCGGCACAATTCAGAAAAAGTGCTCAGCTCGCCGAGAAAATGCGATTTAAGCAATAAAATTAAAAATGCTTATTAAACATAAACCAAACGTTGGAGGTGGTCATTTCTTCATGCGCAGTGAATAACTCGGCACTCTAAAGCACCCGAGAGCGTTTTTTTCGATGCCAACCTAACCAGAGTGACGGGAGCGGCACAATTCAGAAAAAGTGCTCAGCTCGCCGAGAAAATGCGATTTAAGCAATAAAATTAAAAATGCTTATAAAACATAAACCAAACGTTGGAAGTGGTCATTTCTTCATGCGCAGTGATAAACTCGGCACTCTAAAGCACCCGAGAGCGTTTTTTTCGATGCCAACCTAACCAGAGTTACGGGAGCGGCACAATTCAGAAAAAGCGCTCAGCTCGCCGAGAAAATGCGATTTAAGCAATAAAATTAAAAATGCTTATAAAACATAAACCAAACGTTGGAGGTGGTCATTTCTTCATGCGCAGTGATAAACTCGGCACTCTAAAGCACCCGAGAGCGTTTTTTTCGATGCCAACCTAACCAGAGTGACGGGAGCGGCACAATTCAGAAAAAGCGCTCAGCTCGCCGAGAAAATGCGATTTAAGCAATAAAATTAAAAATGCTTATAAAACATAAACCAAACGTTGGAGGTGGTTATTTCTTCATGCGCAGTGATAAACTCGGCACTCTAAAGCACCCGAGAGCGTTTTTTTCGATGCCAACCTAACCAGAGTGACGGGAGCGGCACAATTCAGAAAAAGTGCTCAGCTCGCCGAGAAAATGCGATTTAAGCAATAAAATTAAAAATGCTTATAAAACATAAACCAAACGTTGGAGGTGGTCATTTCTCCATGCGCAGTAAATAACTCGGCACTCTAAAGCACCCGAGAGCGTTTTTTTCGATGCCAACCTAACCAGAGTGACGGGAGCGGCACAATTCAGAAAAAGTGCTCAGCTCGCCGAGAAAATGCGATTTAAGCAATAAAATTAAAAATGCTTATAAAACATAAACCAAACGTTGGAGGTGGTCATTTCTTAATGCGCAGTAATAAACTCGGCACTCTAAAGCACCCGTGAGCGTTTTTTTCGATGCCAACCTAACCAGAGTGACGGGAGCGGCACAATTCAGAAAAAGTGCTCAGCTCGCCGAGAAAATGCGATTTAAGCAATAAAATTAAAAATGCTTATAAAACATAAACCAAACGTTGGAGGTGGTCATTTCTTAATGCGCAGTAATAAACTCGGCACTCTAAAGCACCCGAGAGCGTTTTTTTCGATGCCAACCTAACCAGAGTGACGGGAGCGGCACAATTCAGAAAAAGTGCTCAGCTCGCCGAGAAAATGCGATTTAAGCAATAAAATTAAAAATGCTTATAAAACATAAACCAAACGTTGGAGGTGGTCATTTCTTAATGCGCAGTAATAAACTCGGCACTCTAAAGCACCCGAGAGCGTTTTTTTCGATGCCAACCTAACCAGAGTTACGGGAGCGGCACAATTCAGAAAAAGCGCTCAGCTCGCCGAGAAAATGCGATTTAAGCAATAAAATTAAAAATGCTTATAAAACATAAACCAAACGTTGGAGGTGGTCATTTCTTCATGCGCAGTGAATAACTCGGCACTCTAAAGCACCCGAGAGCGTTTTTTTCGATGCCAACCTAACCAGAGTGACGGGAGCGGCACAATTCAGAAAAAGTGCTCAGCTCGCCGAGAAAATGCGATTTAAGCAATAAAATTAAAAATGCTTATAAAACATAAACCAAACGTTGGAGGTGGTCATTTCTTAATGCGCAGTAATAAACTCGGCACTCTAAAGCACCCGTGAGCGTTTTTTTCGATGCCAACCTAACCAGAGTGACGGGAGCGGCACAATTCAGAAAAAGTGCTCAGCTCGCCGAGAAAATGCGATTTAAGCAATAAAATTAAAAATGCTTATAAAACATAAACCAAACGTTGGAGGTGGTCATTTCTTCATGCGCAGTGATAAAGTCGGCACTCTAAAGCACCCGAGAGCGTTTTTTTCGATGCCAACCTAACCAGAGTGACGGGAGTGGCACAATTCAGAAAAAGTGCTCAGCTCGCCGAGAAAATGCGATTTAAGCAATAAAATTAAAAATGCTTATTAAACATAAACCAAACGTTGGAGGTGGTCATTTCTTCATGCGCAGTGATAAACTCGGCACTCTAAAGCACCCGAGAGCGTTTTTTTCGATGCCAACCTAACCAGAGTGACGGGAGCGGCACAATTCAGAAAAAGTGCTCAGCTCGCCGAGAAAATGCGATTTAAGCAATAAAATTAAAAATGCTTTTAAACATAAACCAAACGTTGGAGGTGGTCATTTCTTAATTCGCAGTAATAAACTCGGCACTCTAAAGCACCCGAGAGCGTTTTTTTCGATGCCAACCTAACCAGAGTGACGGGAGCGGCACAATTCAGAAAAAGTGCTCAGCTCGCCGAGAAAATGCGATTTAAGCAATAAAATTAAAAATGCTTATTAAACATAAACCAAACGTTGGAGGTGGTCATTTCTTCAAGCGCAGTGAATAACTCGGCACTCTAAAGCACCCGAGAGCGTTTTTTTCGATGCCAACCTAACCAGAGTGACGGGAGCGGCACAATTCAGAAAAAGCGCTCAGCTCGCCGAGAAAATGCGATTTAAGCAATAAAATTAAAAATGCTTATAAAACATAAACCAAACGTTGGAGGTGGTCATTTCTTATTGCGCAGTAATAAACTCGGCACTCTAAAGCACCCGAGAGCGTTTCTTTCGATGCCAACCTAACCAGAGTGACGGGAGCGGCACAATTCAGAAAAAGTGCTCAGCTCGCCGAGAAAATGCGATTTAAGCAATAAAATTAAAAATGCTTATAAAACATAAACCAAACGTTGGAGGTGGTCATTTCTTAATGCGCAGTAATAAACTCGGCACTCTAAAGCACCCGAGAGCGTTTTTTTCGATGCCAACCTAACCAGAGTGACGGGAGCGGCACAATTCAGAAAAAGTGCTCAGCTCGCCGAGAAAATGCGATTTAAGCAACAAAATTAAAAATGCTTATAAAACATAAACCAAACGTTGGAGGTGGTCATTTCTTCATGCGCAGTGATAAAGTCGGCACTCTAAAGCACCCGAGAGCGTTTTTTTCGATGCCAACCTAACCAGAGTGACGGGAGCGGCACAATTCAGAAAAAGTGCTCAGCTCGCCGAGAAAATGCGATTTAAGCAATAAAATTAAAAATGCTTATTAAACATAAACCAAACGTTGGAGGTGGTCATTTCTTCATGCGCAGTGAATAACTCGGCACTCTAAAGCACCCGAGAGCGTTTTTTTCGATGCCAACCTAACCAGAGTGACGGGAGCGGCACAATTCAGAAAAAGCGCTCAGCTCGCCGAGAAAATGCGATTTAAGCAATAAAATTAAAAATGCTTATAAAACATAAACCAAACGTTGGAGGTGGTCATTTCTTAATGCGCAGTAATAAACTCGGCACTCTAAAGCACCCGAGAGCGTTTTTTTCGATGCCAACCTAACCAGAGTGACGGGAGCGGCACAATTCAGAAAAAGTGCTCAGCTCGCCGAGAAAATGCGATTAAAGCAATAAAATTAAAAATGCTTATAAAACATAAACCAAACGTTGGAGGTGGTCATTTCTTAATGCGCAGTAATAAACTCGGCACTCTAAAGCACCCGAGAGCGTTTTTTTCGATGCCAACCTAACCAGAGTGACGGGAGCGGCACAATTCAGAAAAAGTGCTCAGCTCGCCGAGAAAATGCGATTTAAGCAATAAAATTAAAAATGCTTATTAAACATAAACCAAACGTTGGAGGTGGTCATTTCTTAATGCGCAGTAATAAACTCGGCACTCTAAAGCACCCGAGAGCGTTTTTTTCGATGCCAACCTAACCAGAGTGACGGGAGCGGCACAATTCAGAAAAAGCGCTCAGCTCGCCGAGAAAATGCGATTTAAGCAATAAAATTAAAAATGCTTATAAAACATAAACCAAACGTTGGAGGTGGTCATTTCTTCATGCGCAGTGAATAACTCGGCACTCTAAAGCACCCGAGAGCGTTTTTTTCGATGCCAAGTGACGGGAGCGGCACAATTCAGAAAAAGTGCTCAGCTCGCCGAGAAAATGCGATTTAAGCAATAAAATTAAAAATGCTTATAAAACATAAACCAAACGTTGGAGGTGGTCATTTCTTCATGCGCAGTGATAAACTCGGCACTCCAAAGCACCCGAGAGCGTTTTTTTCGATGCCAACCTAACCAGAGTGACGGGAGCGGCACAATTCAGAAAAAGTGCTCAGCTCGCCGAGAAAATGCGATTCAAGCAATAAAATTAAAAATTCTTATTAAACATAAACCAAACGTTGGAGGTGGTCATTTCTTCATGCACAGTGAATAACTCGGCACTCTAAAGCACCCGAGAGCGTTTTTTTCGATGCCAACCTAACCAGAGTGACGGGAGCGGCACAATTCAGAAAAAGTGCTCAGCTCGCCGAGAAAATGCGATTTAAGCAATAAAATTAAAAATGCTTATAAAACATAAACCAAACGTTGGAGGTGGTCATTTCTTAATGCGCAGTAATAAACTCGGCACTCTAAAGCACCCGAGAGCGTTTTTTTCGATGCCAACCTAACCAGAGTGACGGGAGCGGCACAATTCAGAAAAAGCGCTCAGCTCGCCGAGAAAATGCGATTTAAGCAATAAAATTAAAAATGCTTATAAAACATAAACCAAACGTTGGAGGTGGTCATTTCTTCATGCGCAGTGATAAACTCGGCACTCTAAAGCACCCGAGAGCGTTTTTTTCGATGCCAACCTAACCAGAGTGACGGGAGCGGCACAATTCAGAAAAAGTGCTCAGCTCGCCGAGAAAATGCGATTTAAGCAATAAAATTAAAAATGCTTATAAAACATAAACCAAACGTTGGAGGTGGTCATTTCTTCATGCGCAGTGATAAACTCGGCACTCCAAAGCACCCGAGAGCGTTTTTTTCGATGCCAACCTAACCAGAGTGACGGGAGCGGCACAATTCAGAAAAAGTGCTCAGCTCGCCGAGAAAATGCGATTCAAGCAATAAAATTAAAAATTCTTATTAAACATAAACCAAACGTTGGAGGTGGTCATTTCTTCATGCACAGTGAATAACTCGGCACTCTAAAGCACCCGAGAGCGTTTTTTTCGATGCCAACCTAACCAGAGTGACGGGAGCGGCACAATTCAGAAAAAGTGCTCAGCTCGCCGAGAAAATGCGATTTAAGCAATAAAATTAAAAATGCTTATAAAACATAAACCAAACGTTGGAGGTGGTCATTTCTTAATGCGCAGTAATAAACTCGGCACTCTAAAGCACCCGAGAGCGTTTTTTTCGATGCCAACCTAACCAGAGTGACGGGAGCGGCACAATTCAGAAAAAGCGCTCAGCTCGCCGAGAAAATGCGATTTAAGCAATAAAATTAAAAATGCTTATAAAACATAAACCAAACGTTGGAGGTGGTCATTTCCTAATGCGCAGTAATAAACTCGGCACTCTAAAGCACCCGAGAGCGTTTTTTTCGATGCCAACCTAACCAGAGTGACGGGAGCGGCACAATTCAGAAAAAGTGCTCAGCTCGCCGAGAAAATGCGATTTAAGCAATAAAATTAAAAATGCTTATTAAACATAAACCAAACGTTGGAGGTGGTCATTTCTTCATGCGCAGTGAATAACTCGGCACTCTAAAGCACCCGAGAGCGTTTTTTTCGATGCCAACCTAACCAGAGTGACGGGAGCGGCACAATTCAGAAAAAGCGCTCAGCTCGCCGAGAAAATGCGATTTAAGCAATAAAATTAAAAATGCTTATTAAACATAAACCAAACATTGGAGGTGGTCATTTCTTCATGCGCAGTGAATAACTCGGCACTCTAAAGCACCCGAGAGCGTTTTTTTCGATGCCAACCTAACCAGAGTGACGGGAGCGGCACAATTCAGAAAAAGCGCTCAGCTCGCCGAGAAAATGCGATTTAAGCAATAAAATTAAAAATGCTTATAAAACATAAACCAAACGTTGGAGGTGGTCATTTCTTCATGCGCAGTGATAAACTCGGCACTCTAAAGCACCCGAGAGCGTTTTTTTCGATGCCAACCTAACCAGAGTGACGGGAGCGGCACAATTCAGAAAAAGTGCTCAGCTCGCCGAGAAAATGCGATTTAAGCAATAAAATTAAAAATGCTTATAAAACATAAACCAAACGTTGGAGGTGGTCATTTCTTCATGCGCAGTGAATAACTCGGCACTCTAAAGCACCCGAGAGCGTTTTTTTCGATGCCAACCTAACCAGAGTGACGGGAGCGGCACAATTCAGAAAAAGTGCTCAGCTCGCCGAGAAAATGCGATTTAAGCAATAAAATTAAAAATGCTTATAAAACATAAACCAAACGTTGGAGGTGGTCATTTCTTAATGCGCAGTAATAAACTCGGCACTCTAAAGCACCCGAGAGCGTTTTTTTCGATGCCAACCTAACCAGAGTGACGGGAGCGGCACAATTCAGAAAAAGTGCTCAGCTCGCCGAGAAAATGCGATTTAAGCAATAAAATTAAAAATGCTTATAAAACATAAACCAAACGTTGGAGGTGGTCATTTCTTAATGCGCAGTAATAAACTCGGCACTCTAGAGCACCCGAGAGCGTTTTTTTCGATGCCAACCTAACCAGAGTGACGGGAGCAGCACAATTCAGAAAAAGTGCTCAGCTCGCCGAGAAAATGCGATTTAAGCAATAAAATTAAAAATGCTTATAAAACATAAACCAAACGTTGGAAGTGGTCATTTCTTCATGCGCAGTGATAAACTCGGCACTCTAAAGCACCCGAGAGCGTTTTTTTCGATGCCAACCTAACCAGAGTTACGGGAGCGGCACAATTCAGAAAAAGCGCTCAGCTCGCCGAGAAAATGCGATTTAAGCAATAAAATTAAAAATGCTTATAAAACATAAACCAAACGTTGGAGGTGGTCATTTCTTCATGCGCAGTGATAAACTCGGCACTCTAAAGCACCCGAGAGCGTTTTTTTTTATGCCAACCTAACCAGAGTGACGGGAGCGGCACAATTCAGAAAAAGCGCTCAGCTCGCCGAGAAAATGCGATTTAAGCAATAAAATTAAAAATTCTTATAAAACATAAACCAAACGTTGGAGGTGGTCATTTCTTAATGCGCAGTAATAAACTCGGCACTCTAAAGCACCCGTGAGCGTTTTTTTCGATGCCAACCTAACCAGAGTGACGGGAGCGGCACAATTCAGAAAAAGTGCTCCGCTCGCCGAGAAAATGCGATTTAAGCAATAAAATTAAAAATGCTTATAAAACAAACCAAACGTTGGAGGTGGTCATTTCTTCATGCGCAGTGATAAAGTCGGCACTCTAAAGCACCCGAGATCGTTTTTTTCGATGCCAACCTAACCAGAGTGACGGGAGCGGCACAATTCAGAAAAAGTGCTCAGCTCGCCGAGAAAATGCGATTTAAGCAATAAAATTAAAAATGCTTATTAAACATAAACCAAACGTTGGAGGTGGTCATTTCTTCATGCGCAGTGATAAACTCGGCACTCTAAAGCACCCGAGAGCGTTTTTTTCGATGCCAACCTAACCAGAGTGACGGGAGCGGCACAATTCAGAAAAAGTGCTCAGCTCGCCGAGAAAATGCGATTTAAGCAATAAAATTAAAAATGCTTATTAAACATAAACCAAACGTTGGAGGTGGTCATTTCTTCATGCGCAGTGAATAACTCGGCACTCTAAAGCACCCGAGAGCGTTTTTTTCGATGCCAACCTAACCAGAGTGACGGGAGCGGCACAATTCAGAAAAAGCGCTCAGCTCGCCGAGAAAATGCGATTTAAGCAATAAAATTAAAAATGCTTATAAAACATAAACCAAACGTTGGAGGTGGTCATTTCTTAATGCGCAGTAATAAACTCGGCACTCTAAAGCACCCGAGAGCGTTTTTTTCGATGCCAACCTAACCAGAGTGACGGGAGCGGCACAATTCAGAAAAAGTGCTCAGCTCGCCGAGAAAATGCGATTTAAGCAATAAAATTAAAAATGCTTATTAAACATAAACCAAACGTTGGAGGTGGTCATTTCTTCATGCGCAGTGAATAACTCGGCACTCTAAAGCACCCGAGAGCGTTTTTTTCGATGCCAACCTAACCAGAGTGACGGGAGCGGCACAATTCAGAAAAAGCGCTCAGCTCGCCGAGAAAATGCGATTTTAGCAATAAAATTAAAATTGCTTATAAAACATAAACCAAACGTTGGAGGTGGTCATTTCTTAATGCGCAGTAATAAACTCGGCACTCTAAAGCACCCGAGAGCGTTTTTTTCGATGCCAACCTAACCAGAGTGACGGGAGCGGCACAATTCAGAAAAAGTGCTCAGCTCGCCGAGAAAATGCGATTTAAGCAATAAAATTAAAAATGCTTATAAAACATAAACTAAACGTTGGAGGTGGTCATTTCTTAATGCGCAGTAATAAACTCGGCACTCTAAAGCACCCGAGAGCGTTTTTTTCGATGCCAACCTAACCAGAGTGACGGGAGCGGCACAATTCAGAAAAAGCGCTCAGCTCGCCGAGAAAATGCGATTTAAGCAATAAAATTAAAAATGCTTATAAAACATAAACCAAACGTTGGAGGTGGTCATTTCTTCGTGCGCAGTGAATAACTCGGCACTCTAAAGCACCCGAGAGCGTTTTTTTCGATGCCGACCTAACCAGAGTGACGGGAGCGGCACAATTCAGAAAAAGTGCTCAGCTCGCCGAGAAAATGCGATTTAAGCAATAAAATTAAAAATGCTTATAAAACATAAACCAAACGTTGGAGGTGGTCATTTCTTAATGCGCAGTAATAAACTCGGCACTCTAAAGCACCCGTGAGCGTTTTTTTCGATGCCAACCTAACCAGAGTGACGGGAGCGGCACAATTCAGAAAAAGTGCTCAGCTCGCCGAGAAAATGCGATTTAAGCAATAAAATTAAAAATGCTTATAAAACATAAACCAAACGTTGGAGGTGGTCATTTCTTCATGCGCAGTGATAAAGTCGGCACTCTAAAGCACCCGAGAGCGTTTTTTTCGATGCCAACCTAACCAGAGTGACGGGAGCGGCACAATTCAGAAAAAGTGCTCAGCTCGCCGAGAAAATGCGATTTAAGCAATAAAATTAAAAATGCTTATTAAACATAAACCAAACGTTGGAGGTGGTCATTTCTTCATGCGCAGTGATAAACTCGGCACTCTAAAGCACCCGAGAGCGTTTTTTTCGATGCCAACCTAACCAGAGTGACGGGAGCGGCACAATTCAGAAAAAGTGCTCAGCTCGCCGAGAAAATGCGATTTAAGCAATAAAATTAAAAATGCTTATAAAACATAAACCAAACGTTGGAGGTGGTCATTTCTTAATGCGCAGTAATAAACTCGGCACTCTAAAGCACCCGAGAGCGTTTTTTTCGATGCCAACCTAACCAGAGTGACGGGAGCGGCACAATTCAGAAAAAGTGCTCAGCTCGCCGAGAAAATGCGATTTAAGCAATAAAATTAAAAATGCTTATTAAACATAAACCAAACGTTGGAGGTGGTCATTTCTTCATGCGCAGTGAATAACTCGGCACTCTAAAGCACCCGAGAGCGTTTTTTTCGATGCCAACCTAACCAGAGTGACGGGAGCGGCACAATTCAGAAAAAGCGCTCAGCTCGCCGAGAAAATGCGATTTAAGCAATAAAATTAAAAATGCTTATAAAACATAAACCAAACGTTGGAGGTGGTCATTTCTTAATGCGCAGTAATAAACTCGGCACTCTAAAGCACCCGAGAGCGTTTTTTTCGATGCCAACCTAACCAGAGTGACGGGAGCGGCACAATTCAGAAAAAGTGCTCAGCTCGCCGAGAAAATGCGATTTAAGCAATAAAATTAAAAATGCTTATTAAACATAAACCAAACGTTGGAGGTGGTCATTTCTTCATGCGCAGTGAATAACTCGGCACTCTAAAGCACCCGAGAGCGTTTTTTTCGATGCCAACCTAACCAGAGTGACGGGAGCGGCACAATTCAGAAAAAGCGCTCAGCTCGCCGAGAAAATGCGATTTAAGCAATAAAATTAAAAATGCTTATAAAACATAAACCAAACGTTGGAGGTGGTCATTTCTTAATGCGCAGTAATAAACTCGGCACTCTAAAGCACCCGAGAGCGTTTTTTTCGATGCCAACCTAACCAGAGTGACGGGAGCGGCACAATTCAGAAAAAGTGCTCAGCTCGCCGAGAAAATGCGATTTAAGCAATAAAATTAAAAATGCTTATAAAACATAAACCAAACGTTGGAGGTGGTCATTTCTTAATGCGCAGTAATAAACTCGGCACTCTAAAGCACCCGAGAGCGTTTTTTTCGATGCCAACCTAACCAGAGTGACGGGAGCGGCACAATTCAGAAAAAGTGCTCAGCTCGCCGAGAAAATGCGATTTAAGCAATAAAATTAAAAATGCTTATAAAACATAAACCAAACGTTGGAGGTGGTCATTTCTTAATGCGCAATAATAAACTCGGCACTCTAAAGCACCCGAGAGCGTTTTTTTCGATGCCAACCTAACCAGAGTGACGGGAGCGGCACAATTCAGAAAAAGCGCTCAGCTCGCCGAGAAAATGCGATTTAAGCAATAAAATTAAAAATGCTTATAAAACATAAACCAAACGTTGGAGGTGGTCATTTCCTAATGCGCAGTAATAAACTCGGCACTCTAAAGCACCCGAGAGCGTTTTTTTCGATGCCAACCTAACCAGAGTGACGGGAGCGGCACAATTCAGAAAAAGTGCTCAGCTCGCCGAGAAAATGCGATTTAAGCAATAAAATTAAAAATGCTTATTAAACATAAACCAAACGTTGGAGGTGGTCATTTCTTCATGCGCAGTGAATAACTCGGCACTCTAAAGCACCCGAGAGCGTTTTTTTCGATGCCAACCTAACCAGAGTGACGGGAGCGGCACAATTCAGAAAAAGCGCTCAGCTCGCCGAGAAAATGCGATTTAAGCAATAAAATTAAAAATGCTTATTAAACATAAACCAAACATTGGAGGTGGTCATTTCTTCATGCGCAGTGAATAACTCGGCACTCTAAAGCACCCGAGAGCGTTTTTTTCGATGCCAACCTAACCAGAGTGACGGGAGCGGCACAATTCAGAAAAAGCGCTCAGCTCGCCGAGAAAATGCGATTTAAGCAATAAAATTAAAAATGCTTATAAAACATAAACCAAACGTTGGAGGTGGTCATTTCTTCATGCGCAGTGATAAACTCGGCACTCTAAAGCACCCGAGAGCGTTTTTTTCGATGCCAACCTAACCAGAGTGACGGGAGCGGCACAATTCAGAAAAAGTGCTCAGCTCGCCGAGAAAATGCGATTTAAGCAATAAAATTAAAAATGCTTATAAAACATAAACCAAACGTTGGAGGTGGTCATTTCTTCATGCGCAGTGATAAACTCGGCACTCTAAAGCACCCGAGAGCGTTTTTTTCGATGCCAACCTAACCAGAGTGACGGGAGCGGCACAATTCAGAAAAAGTGCTCAGCTCGCCGAGAAAATGCGATTCAAGCAATAAAATTAAAAATGCTTATTAAACATAAACCAAACGTTGGAGGTGGTCATTTCTTCATGCGCAGTGAATAACTCGGCACTCTAAAGCACCCGATAGCGTTTTTTTCGATGCCAACCTAACCAGAGTGACGGGAGCGGCACAATTCAGAAAAAGTGCTCAGCTCGCCGAGAAAATGCGATTTAAGCAATAAAATTAAAAATGCTTCTAAAACATAAACCAAACGTTGGAGGTGGTCATTTCTTAATGCGCAGTAATAAACTCGGCACTCTAAAGCACCCGAGAGCGTTTTTTTCGATGCCAACCTAACCAGAGTGACGGGAGCGGCACAATTCAGAAAAAGCGCTCAGCTCGCCGAGAAAATGCGATTTAAGCAATAAAATTAAAAATGCTTATAAAACATAAACCAAACGTTGGAGGTGGTCATTTCCTAATGCGCAGTAATAAACTCGGCACTCTAAAGCACCCGAGAGCGTTTTTTTCGATGCCAACCTAACCAGAGTGACGGGAGCGGCACAATTCAGAAAAAGTGCTCAGCTCGCCGAGAAAATGCGATTTAAGCAATAAAATTAAAAATCCTTATAAAACATAAACCAAACGTTGGAGGTGGTCATTTCTTAATGCGCAGTAATAAACTCGGCACTCTAAAGCACCCGAGAGCGTTTTTTTCGATGCCAACCTAACCAGAGTGACGGGAGCGGCACAATTCAGAAAAAGCGCTCAGCTCGCCGAGAAAATGCGATTTAAGCAATAAAATTAAAAATGCTTATAAAACATAAACCAAACGTTGGAGGTGGTCATTTCCTAATGCGCAGTAATAAACTCGGCACTCTAAAGCACCCGAGAGCGTTTTTTTCGATGCCAACCTAACCAGAGTGACGGGAGCGGCACAATTCAGAAAAAGTGCTCAGCTCGCCGAGAAAATGCGATTTAAGCAATAAAATTAAAAATGCTTATAAAACATAAACCAAACGTTGGAGGTGGTCATTTCTTAATGCGCAGTAATAAACTCGGCACTCTAAAGCACCCGAGAGCGTTTTTTTCGATGCCAACCTAACCAGAGTGACGGGAGCGGCACAATTCAGAAAAAGCGCTCAGCTCGCCGAGAAAATGCGATTTAAGCAATAAAATTAAAAATGCTTATAAAACATAAACCAAACGTTGGAGGTGGTCATTTCCTAATGCGCAGTAATAAACTCGGCACTCTAAAGCACCCGAGAGCGTTTTTTTCGATGCCAACCTAACCAGAGTGACGGGAGCGGCACAATTCAGAAAAAGTGCTCAGCTCGCCGAGAAAATGCGATTTAAGCAATAAAATTAAAAATGCTTATTAAACATAAACCAAACGTTGGAGGTGGTCATTTCTTCATGCGCAGTGAATAACTCGGCACTCTAAAGCACCCGAGAGCGTTTTTTTCGATGCCAACCTAACCAGAGTGACGGGAGCGGCACAATTCAGAAAAAGCGCTCAGCTCGCCGAGAAAATGCGATTTAAGCAATAAAATTAAAAATGCTTATTAAACATAAACCAAACATTGGAGGTGGTCATTTCTTCATGCGCAGTGAATAACTCGGCACTCTAAAGCACCCGAGAGCGTTTTTTTCGATGCCAACCTAACCAGAGTGACGGGAGCGGCACAATTCAGAAAAAGCGCTCAGCTCGCCGAGAAAATGCGATTTAAGCAATAAAATTAAAAATGCTTATAAAACATAAACCAAACGTTGGAGGTGGTCATTTCGTCATGCGCAGTGATAAACTCGGCACTCTAAAGCACCCGAGAGCGTTTTTTTCGATGCCAACCTAACCAGAGTGACGGGAGCGGCACAATTCAGAAAAAGTGCTCAGCTCGGCGAGAAAATGCGATTTAAGCAATAAAATTAAAAATGCTTATAAAACATAAACCAAACGTTGGAGGTGGTCATTTCTTCATGCGCAGTGAATAACTCGGCACTCTAAAGCACCCGAGAGCGTTTTTTTCGATGCCAACCTAACCAGAGTGACGGGAGCGGCACAATTCAGAAAAAGTGCTCAGCTCGCCGAGAAAATGCGATTTAAGCAATAAAATTAAAAATGCTTATAAAACATAAACCAAACGTTGGAGGTGGTCATTTCTTAATGCGCAGTAATAAACTCGGCACTCTAGAGCACCCGAGAGCGTTTTTTTCGATGCCAACCTAACCAGAGTGACGGGAGCGGCACAATTCAGAAAAAGTGCTCAGCTCGCCGAGAAAATGCGATTTAAGCAATAAAATTAAAAATGCTTATAAAACATAAACCAAACGTTGGAAGTGGTCATTTCTTCATGCGCAGTGATAAACTCGGCACTCTAAAGCACCCGAGAGCGTTTTTTTCGATGCCAACCTAACCAGAGTTACGGGAGCGGCACAATTCAGAAAAAGCGCTCAGCTCGCCGAGAAAATGCGATTTAAGCAATAAAATTAAAAATGCTTATAAAACATAAACTAAACGTTGGAGGTGGTCATTTCTTCATGCGCAGTGATAAACTCGGCACTCTAAAGCACCCGAGAGCGTTTTTTTCGATGCCAACCTAACCAGAGTGACGGGAGCGGCACAATTCAGAAAAAGCGCTCAGCTCGCCGAGAAAATGCGATTTAAGCAATAAAATTAAAAATGCTTATAAAACATAAACCAAACGTTGGAGGTGGTCATTTCTTCATGCGCAGTGAATAACTCGGCACTCTAAAGCACCCGAGAGCGTTTTTTTCGATGCCAACCTAACCAGAGTGACGGGAGCGGCACAATTCAGAAAAAGCGCTCAGCTCGCCGAGAAAATGCGATTTAAGCAATAAAATTAAAAATGCTTATTAAACATAAACCAAACATTGGAGGTGGTCATTTCTTCATGCGCAGTAATAAACTCGGCACTCTAAAGCACCCGAGAGCGTTTTTTTCGATGCCAACCTAACCAGAGTGACGGGAGCGGCACAATTCAGAAAAAGTGCTCAGCTCGCCGAGAAAATGCGATTTAAGCAATAAAATTAAAAATGCTTATAAAACATAAACCAAACGTTGGAGGTGGTCATTTCTTAATGCGCAGTAATAAACTCGGCACTCTAGAGCACCCGAGAGCGTTTTTTTCGATGCCAACCTAACCAGAGTGACGGGAGCGGCACAATTCAGAAAAAGTGCTCAGCTCGCCGAGAAAATGCGATTTAAGCAATAAAATTAAAAATGCTTATAAAACATAAACCAAACGTTGGAAGTGGTCATTTCTTCATGCGCAGTGATAAACTCGGCACTCTAAAGCACCCGAGAGCGTTTTTTTCGATGCCAACCTAACCAGAGTTACGGGAGCGGCACAATTCAGAAAAAGCGCTCAGCTCGCCGAGAAAATGCGATTTAAGCAATAAAATTAAAAATGCTTATAAAACATAAACCAAACGTTGGAGGTGGTCATTTCTTCATGCGCGGTGATAAACTCGGCACTCTAAAGCACCCGAGAGCGTTTTCTTCGATGCCAACCTAACCAGAGTGACGGGAGCGGCACAATTCAGAAAAAGCGCTCAGCTCGCCGAGAAAATGCGATTTAAGCAATAAAATTAAAAATGCTTATAAAACATAAACCAAACGTTGGAGGTGGTCATTTCTTCATGCGCAGTGATAAACTCGGCACTCTAAAGCACCCGAGAGCGTTTTTTTCGATGCCAACCTAACCAGAGTGACGGGAGCGGCACAATTCAGAAAAAGTGCTCAGCTCGCCGAGAAAATGCGATTTAAGCAATAAAATTAAAAATGCTTATAAAACATAAACCAAACGTTGGAGGTGGTCATTTCTTCATGCGCAGTGAATAACTCGGCACTCTAAAGCACCCGAGAGCGTTTTTTTCGATGCCAACCTAACCAGAGTGACGGGAGCGGCACAATTCAGAAAAAGTGCTCAGCTCGCCGAGAAAATGCGATTTAAGCAATAAAATTAAAAATGCTTATAAAACATAAACCAAACGTTGGAGGTGGTCATTTCTTAATGCGCAGTAATAAACTCGGCACTCTAAAGCACCCGAGAGCGTTTTTTTCGATGCCAACCTAACCAGAGTGACGGGAGCGGCACAATTCAGAAAAAGTGCTCAGCTCGCCGAGAAAATGCGATTTAAGCAATAAAATTAAAAATGCTTATAAAACATAAACCAAACGTTGGAGGTGGTCATTTCTTAATGCGCAGTAATAAACTCGGCACTCTAAAGCACCCGAGAGCGTTTTTTTTCGATGCCAACCTAACCAGAGTGACGGGAGCGGCACAATTCAGAAAAAGTGCTCAGCTCGCCGAGAAAATGCGATTTAAGCAATAAAATTAAAAATGCTTATAAAACATAAACCAAACGTTGGAGGTGGTCATTTCTTAATGCGCAGTAATAAACTCGTTACTCTAAAGCACCCGAGAGCGTTTTTTTCGATGCCAACCTAACCAGAGTGACGGGAGCGGCACAATTCAGAATAAGTGCTCAGCTCGCCGAGAAAATGCGATTTAAGCAATAAAATTAAAAATGCTTATTAAACATAAACCAAACGTTGGAGGTGGTCATTTCTTCATGCGCAGTGAATAACTCGGCACTCTAAAGCACCCGAGAGCGTTTTTTTCGATGCCAACCTAACCAGAGTGACGGGAGCGGCACAATTCAGAAAAAGCGCTCAGCTCGCCGAGAAAATGCGATTTAAGCAATAAAATTAAAAATGCTTATTAAACATAAACCAAACATTGGAGGTGGTCATTTCTTCATGCGCAGTGAATAACTCGGCACTCTAAAGCACCCGAGAGCGTTTTTTTCGATGCCAACCTAACCAGAGTGACGGGAGCGGCACAATTCAGAAAAAGCGCTCAGCTCGCCGAGAAAATGCGATTTAAGCAATAAAATTAAAAATGCTTATAAAACATAAACCAAACGTTGGAGGTGGTCATTTCTTCATGCGCAGTGATAAACTCGGCACTCTAAAGCACCCGAGAGCGTTTTTTTCGATGCCAACCTAACCAGAGTGACGGGAGCGGCACAATTCAGAAAAAGTGCTCAGCTCGCCGAGAAAATGCGATTTAAGCAATACAATTAAAAATGCTTATAAAACATAAACCAAACGTTGGAGGTGGTCATTTCTTCATGCGCAGTAATAAACTCGGCACTCTAAAGCACCCGAGAGCGTTTTTTTCGATGCCAACCTAACCAGAGTGACGGGAGCGGCACAATTCAGAAAAAGTGCTCAGCTCGCCGAGAAAATGCGATTTAAGCAATAAAATTAAAAATGCTTATAAAACATAAACCAAACGTTGGAAGTGGTCATTTCTTCATGCGCAGTGATAAACTCGGCACTCTAAAGCACCCGAGAGCGTTTTTTTCGATGCCAACCTAACCAGAGTTACGGGAGCGGCACAATTCAGAAAAAGCGCTCAGCTCGCCGAGAAAATGCGATTTAAGCAATAAAATTAAAAATGCTTATAAAACATAAACCAAACGTTGGAGGTGGTCATTTCTTCATGCGCAGTGATAAACTCGGCACTCTAAAGCACCCGAGAGCGTTTTTTTCGATGCCAACCTAACCAGAGTGACGGGAGCGGCACAATTCAGAAAAAGCGCTCAGCTCGCCGAGAAAATGCGATTTAAGCAATAAAATTAAAAATGCTTATAAAACATAAACCAAACGTTGGAGGTGGTCATTTCTTAATGCGCAGTAATAAACTCGGCACTCTAAAGCACCCGAGAGCGTTTTTTTCGATGCCAACCTAACCAGAGTGACGGGAGCGGCACAATTCAGAAAAAGTGCTCAGCTCGCCGAGAAAATGCGATTTAAGCAATAAAATTAAAAATGCTTATAAAACATAAACCAAACGTTGGAGGTGGTCATTTCTCAATGCGCAGTAATAAACTCGGCACTCTAAAGCACCCGAGAGCGTTTTTTTCGATGCCAACCTAACCAGAGTGACGGGAGCGGCACAATTCAGAAAAAGTGCTCAGCTCGCCGAGAAAATGCGATTTAAGCAATAAAATTAAAAATGCTTATAAAACATAAACCAAACGTTGGAGGTGGTCATTTCTTAATGCGCAGTAATAAACTCGGCACTCTAAAGCACCCGAGAGCGTTTTTTTCGATGCCAACCTAACCAGAGTGACGGGAGCGGCACAATTCAGAAAAAGCGCTCAGCTCGCCGAGAAAATGCGATTTAAGCAATAAAATTAAAAATGCTTATAAAACATAAACCAAACGTTGGAGGTGGTCATTTCCTAATGCGCAGTAATAAACTCGGCACTCTAAAGCACCCGAGAGCGTTTTTTTCGATGCCAACCTAACCAGAGTGACGGGAGCGGCACAATTCAGAAAAAGTGCTCAGCTCGCCGAGAAAATGCGATTTAAGCAATAAAATTAAAAATGCTTATTAAACATAAACCAAACGTTGGAGGTGGTCATTTCTTCATGCGCAGTGAATAACTCGGCACTCTAAAGCACCCGAGAGCGTTTTTTTCGATGCCAACCTAACCAGAGTGACGGGAGCGGCACAATTCAGAAAAAGCGCTCAGCTCGCCGAGAAAATGCGATTTAAGCAATAAAATTAAAAATGCTTATTAAACATAAACCAAACGTTGGAGGTGGTCATTTCTTAATGCGCAGTAATAAACTCGGCACTCTAAAGCACCCGAGAGCGTTTTTTTCGATGCCAACCTAACCAGAGTGACGGGAGCGGCACAATTCAGAAAAAGTGCTCAGCTCGCCGAGAAAATGCGATTTAAGCAATAAAATTAAAAATGCTTATTAAACATAAACCAAACGTTGGAGGTGGTCATTTCTTCATGCGCAGTGAATAACTCGGCACTCTAAAGCACCCGAGAGCGTTTTTTTCGATGCCAACCTAACCAGAGTGACGGGAGCGGCACAATTCAGAAAAAGCGCTCAGCTCGCCGAGAAAATGCGATTTAAGCAATAAAATTAAAAATGCTTATAAAACATAAACCAAACGTTGGAGGTGGTCATTCCTTAATGCGCAGTAATAAACTCGGCACTCTAAAGCACCCGAGAGCGTTTTTTTCGATGCCAACCTAACCAGAGTGACGGGAGCGGCACAATTCAGAAAAAGTGCTCAGCTCGCCAAGAAAATGCGATTTAAGCAATAAAATTAAAAATGCTTATTAAACATAAACCAAACGTTGGAGGTGGTCATTTCTTCATGCGCAGTGAATAACTCGGCACTCTAAAGCACCCGAGAGCGTTTTTTTCGATGCCAACCTAACCAGAGTGACGGGAGCGGCACAATTCAGAAAAAGCGCTCAGCTCGCCGAGAAAATGCGATTTAAGCAATAAAATTAAAAATGCTTATAAAACATAAACCAAACGTTGGAGGTGGTCATTTCTTAATGCGCAGTAATAAACTCGGCACTCTAAAGCACCCGAGAGCGTTTTTTTCGATGCCAACCTAACCAGAGTGACGGGAGCGGCACAATTCAGAAAAAGTGCTCAGCTCGCCGAGAAAATGCGATTTAAGCAATAAAATTAAAAATGCTTATAAAACATAAACCAAACGTTGGAGGTGGTCATTTCTTAATGCGCAGTAATAAACTCGGCACTCTAAAGCACCCGAGAGCGTTTTTTTCGATGCCAACCTAACCAGAGTGACGGGAGCGGCACAATTCAGAAAAAGTGCTCAGCTCGCCGAGAAAATGCGATTTAAGCAATAAAATTAAAAATGCTTATTAAACATAAACCAAACGTTGGAGGTGGTCATTTCTTCATGCGCAGTGAATAACTCGGCACTCTAAAGCACCCGATAGCGTTTTTTTCGATGCCAACCTAACCAGAGTGACGGGAGCGGCACAATTCAGAAAAAGTGCTCAGCTCGCCGAGAAAATGCGATTTAAGCAATAAAATTAAAAATGCTTATAAAACATAAACCAAACGTTGGAGGTGGTCATTTCTTAATGCGCAGTAATAACTCGGCACTCTAAAGCACCCGAGAGCGTTTTTTTCGATGCCAACCTAACCAGAGTGACGGGAGCGGCACAATTCAGAAAAAGTGCTCAGCTCGCCGAGAAAATGCGATTCAAGCAATAAAATTAAAAATGCTTATAAAACATAAACCAAACGTTGGAGGTGGTGATTTCTTAATGCGCAGTAATAAACTCGGCACTCTAAAGCACCCGAGAGCGTTTTTTTCGATGCCAACCTAACCAGAGTGACGGGAGCGGCACAATTCAGAAAAAGTGCTCAGCTCGCCGAGAAAATGCGATTTAGGCAATAAAATTAAAAATGCTTATAAAACATAAACCAAACGTTGGAGGTGGTCATTTCTTAATGCGCAGTAATAAACTCGGCACTCTAAAGCACCCGAGAGCGTTTTTTTCGATGCCAACCTAACCAGAGTGACGGGAGCGGCACAATTCAGAAAAAGCGCTCAGCTCGCCGAGAAAATGCGATTTAAGCAATAAAATTAAAAATGCTTATAAAACATAAACCAAACGTTGGAGGTGGTCATTTCTTCATGCGCAGTGAATAACTCGGCACTCTAAAGCACCCGAGAGCGTTTTTTTCGATGCCAAGTGACGGGAGCGGCACAATTCAGAAAAAGTGCTCAGCTCGCCGAGAAAATGCGATTTAAGCAATAAAATTAAAAATGCTTATAAAACATAAACCAAACGTTGGAGGTGGTCATTTCTTAATGCACAGTAATAAACTCGGCACTCTAAAGCACCCGAGAGCGTTTTTTTCGATGCCAACCTAACCAGAGTGACGGGAGCGGCACAATTCAGAAAAAGTGCTCAGCTCGCCGAGAAAATGCGATTTAAGCAATAAAATTAAAAATGCTTATAAAACATAAACCAAACGTTGGAGGTGGTCATTTCTTAATGCGCAGTAATAAACTCGGCACTCTAAAGCACCCGAGAGCGTTTTTTTCGATGCCAACCTAACCAGAGTGACGGGAGCGGCACAATTCAGAAAAAGTGCTCAGCTCGCCGAGAAAATGCGATTTAAGCAATAAAATTAAAAATGCTTATTAAACATAAACCAAACGTTGGAGGTGGTCATTTCTTCATGCGCAGTGAATAACTCGGCACTCTAAAGCACCCGATAGCGTTTTTTTCGATGCCAACCTAACCAGAGTGACGGGAGCGGCACAATTCAGAAAAAGTGCTCAGCTCGCCGAGAAAATGCGATTTAAGCAATAAAATTAAAAATGCTTATAAAACATAAACCAAACGTTGGAGGTGGTCATTTCTTAATGCGCAGTAATAAACTCGGCACTCTAAAGCACCCGAGAGCGTTTTTTTCGATGCCAACCTAACCAGAGTGACGGGAGCGGCACAATTCAGAAAAAGTGCTCAGCTCACCGAGAAAATGCGATTTAAGCAATAAAATTAAAAATGCTTATAAAACATAAACCAAACGTTGGAGGTGGTCATTTCTTAATGCGCAGTAATAAACTCGGCACTCTAAAGCACCCGAGAGCGTTTTTTTCGATGCCAACCTAACCAGAGTTACGGGAGCGGCACAATTCAGAAAAAGCGCTCAGCTCGCCGAGAAAATGCGATTTAAGCAATAAAATTAAAAATGCTTATAAAACATAAACCAAACGTTGGAGGTGGTCATTTCTTCATGCGCAGTGAATAACTCGGCACTCTAAAGCACCCGAGAGCGTTTTTTTCGATGCCAACCTAACCAGAGTGACGGGAGCGGCACAATTCAGAAAAAGTGCTCAGCTCGCCGAGAAAATGCGATTTAAGCAATAAAATTAAAAATGCTTATAAAACATAAACCAAACGTTGGAGGTGGTCATTTCTTAATGCGCAGTAATAAACTCGGCACTCTAAAGCACCCGTGAGCGTTTTTTTCGATGCCAACCTAACCAGAGTGACGGGAGCGGCACAATTCAGAAAAAGTGCTCAGCTCGCCGAGAAAATGCGATTTAAGCAATAAAATTAAAAATGCTTATAAAACATAAACCAAACGTTGGAGGTGGTCATTTCTTCATGCGCAGTGATAAAGTCGGCACTCTAAAGCACCCGAGAGCGTTTTTTTCGATGCCAACCTAACCAGAGTGACGGGAGCGGCACAATTCAGAAAAAGTGCTCAGCTCGCCGAGAAAATGCGATTTAAGCAATAAAATTAAAAATGCTTATTAAACATAAACCAAACGTTGGAGGTGGTCATTTCTTCATGCGCAGTGATAAACTCGGCACTCTAAAGCACCCGAGAGCGTTTTTTTCGATGCCAACCTAACCAGAGTGACGGGAGCGGCACAATTCAGAAAAAGTGCTCAGCTCGCCGAGAAAATGCGATTTAAGCAATAAAATTAAAAATGCTTATAAAACATAAACCAAACGTTGGAGGTGGTCATTTCTTAATGCGCAGTAATAAACTCGGCACTCTAAAGCACCCGAGAGCGTTTTTTTCGATGCCAACCTAACCAGAGTGACGGGAGCGGCACAATTCAGAAAAAGTGCTCAGCTCGCCGAGAAAATGCGATTTAAGCAATAAAATTAAAAATGCTTATTAAACATAAACCAAACGTTGGAGGTGGTCATTTCTTCATGCGCAGTGAATAACTCGGCACTCTAAAGCACCCGAGAGCGTTTTTTTCGATGCCAACCTAACCAGAGTGACGGGAGCGGCACAATTCAGAAAAAGCGCTCAGCTCGCCGAGAAAATGCGATTTAAGCAATAAAATTAAAAATGCTTATAAAACATAAACCAAACGTTGGAGGTGGTCATTTCTTAATGCGCAGTAATAAACTCGGCACTCTAAAGCACCCGAGAGCGTTTTTTTCGATGCCAACCTAACCAGAGTGACGGGAGCGGCACAATTCAGAAAAAGTGCTCAGCTCGCCGAGAAAATGCGATTTAAGCAATAAAATTAAAAATGCTTATTAAACATAAACCAAACGTTGGAGGTGGTCATTTCTTCATGCGCAGTGAATAACTCGGCACTCTAAAGCACCCGAGAGCGTTTTTTTCGATGCCAACCTAACCAGAGTGACGGGAGCGGCACAATTCAGAAAAAGCGCTCAGCTCGCCGAGAAAATGCGATTTAAGCAATAAAATTAAAAATGCTTATAAAACATAAACCAAACGTTGGAGGTGGTCATTTCTTCATGCGCAGTGATAAACTCGGCACTCTAAAGCACCCGAGAGCGTTTTTTTCGATGCCAACCTAACCAGAGTTACGGGAACGGCACAATTCAGAAAAAGCGCTCAGCTCGCCGAGAAAATGCGATTTAAGCAATAAAATTAAAAATGCTTATTAAACATAAACCAAACGTTGGAGGTGGTCATTTCTTCATGCGCAGTGAATAACTCGGCACTCTAAAGCACCCGAGAGCGTTTTTTTCGATGCCAACCTAACCAGAGTGACGGGAGCGGCACAATTCAGAAAAAGCGCTCAGCTCGCCGAGAAAATGCGATTTAAGCAATAAAATTAAAAATGCTTATTAAACATAAACCAAACATTGGAGGTGGTCATTTCTTCATGCGCAGTGAATAACTCGGCACTCTAAAGCACCCGATAGCGTTTTTTTCGATGCCAACCTAACCAGAGTGACGGGAGCGGCACAATTCAGAAAAAGTGCTCAGCTCGCCGAGAAAATGCGATTTAAGCAATAAAATTAAAAATGCTTATAAAACATAAACCAAACGTTGGAGGTGGTCATTTCTTCATGCGCAGTGATAAACTCGGCACTCTAAAGCACCCGAGAGCGTTTTTTTCGATGCCAACCTAACCAGAGTGACGGGAGCGGCACAATTCAGAAAAAGTGCTCAGCTCGCCGAGAAAATGCGATTTAAGCAATAAAATTAAAAATGCTTATAAAACATAAACCAAACGTTGGAGGTGGTCATTTCTTCATGCGCAGTGAATAACTCGGCACTCTAAAGCACCCGAGAGCGTTTTTTTCGATGCCAACCTAACCAGAGTGACGGGAGCGGCACAATTCAGAAAAAGTGCTCAGCTCGCCGAGAAAATGCGATTTAAGCAATAAAATTAAAAATGCTTATAAAACATAAACCAAACGTTGGAGGTGGTCATTTCTTCATGCGCAGTGATAAACTCGGCACTCTAAAGCACCCGAGAGCGTTTTTTTCGATGCCAACCTAACCAGAGTGACGGGAGCGGCACAATTCAGAAAAAGCGCTAAGCTCGCCGAGAAAATGCGATTTAAGCAATAAAATTAAAAATGCTTATAAAACATAAACCAAACGTTGGAGGTGGTCATTTCCTAATGCGCAGTAATAAACTCGGCACTCTAAAGCACCCGAGAGCGTTTTTTTCGATGCCAACCTAACCAGAGTGACGGGAGCGGCACAATTCAGAAAAAGTGCTCAGCTCGCCGAGAAAATGCGATTTAAGCAATAAAATTAAAAATGCTTATAAAACATAAACCAAACGTTGGAGGTGGTCATTTCTTAATGCGCAGTAATAAACTCGGCACTCTAAAGCACCCGAGAGCGTTTTTTTCGATGCCAACCTAACCAGAGTGACGGGAGCGGCACAATTCAGAAAAAGCGCTCAGCTCGCCGAGAAAATGCGATTTAAGCAATAAAATTAAAAATGCTTATAAAACATAAACCAAACGTCGGAGGTGGTCATTTCCTAATGCGCAGTAATAAACTCGGCACTCTAAAGCACCCGAGAGCGTTTTTTTCGATGCCAACCTAACCAGAGTGACGGGAGCGGCACAATTCAGAAAAAGTGCTCAGCTCGCCGAGAAAATGCGATTTAAGCAATAAAATTAAAAATGCTTATTAAACATAAACCAAACGTTGGAGGTGGTCATTTCTTCATGCGCAGTGAATAACTCGGCACTCTAAAGCACCCGAGAGCGTTTTTTTCGATGCCAACCTAACCAGAGTGACGGGAGCGGCACAATTCAGAAAAAGCGCTCAGCTCGCCGAGAAAATGCGATTTAAGCAATAAAATTAAAAATGCTTATTAAACATAAACCAAACATTGGAGGTGGTCATTTCTTCATGCGCAGTGAATAACTCGGCACTCTAAAGCACCCGAGAGCGTTTTTTTCGATGCCAACCTAACCAGAGTGACGGGAGCGGCACAATTCAGAAAAAGCGCTCAGCTCGCCGAGAAAATGCGATTTAAGCAATAAAATTAAAAATGCTTATAAAACATAAACCAAACGTTGGAGGTGGTCATTTCTTCATGCGCAGTGATAAACTCGGCACTCTAAAGCACCCGAGAGCGTTTTTTTCGATGCCAACCTAACCAGAGTGACGGGAGCGGCACAATTCAGAAAAAGTGCTCAGCTCGCCGAGAAAATGCGATTTAAGCAATAAAATTAAAAATGCTTATAAAACATAAACCAAACGTTGGAGGTGGTCATTTCTTCATGCGCAGTGAATAACTCGGCACTCTAAAGCACCCGAGAGCGTTTTTTTCGATGCCAACCTAACCAGAGTGACGGGAGCGGCACAATTCAGAAAAAGTGCTCAGCTCGCCGAGAAAATGCGATTTAAGCAATAAAATTAAAAATGCTTATAAAACATAAACCAAACGTTGGAGGTGGTCATTTCTTAATGCGCAGTAATAAACTCGGCACTCTAAAGCACCCGAGAGCGTTTTTTTCGATGCCAACCTAACCAGAGTGACGGGAGCGGCACAATTCAGAAAAAGTGCTCAGCTCGCCGAGAAAATGCGATTTAAGCAATAAAATTAAAAATGCTTATAAAACATAAACCAAACGTTGGAGGTGGTCATTTCTTAATGCGCAGTAATAAACTCGGCACTCTAGAGCACCCGAGAGCGTTTTTTTCGATGCCAACCTAACCAGAGTGACGGGAGCGGCACAATTCAGAAAAGTGCTCAGCTCGCCGAGAAAATGCGATTTAAGCAATAAAATTAAAAATGCTTATAAAACATAAACCAAACGTTGGAAGTGGTCATTTCTTCATGCGCAGTGATAAACTCGGCACTCTAAAGCACCCGAGAGCGTTTTTTTCGATGCCAACCTAACCAGAGTGACGGGAGCGGCACAATTCAGAAAAAGTGCTCAGCTCGCCGAGAAAATGCGATTTAAGCAATAAAATTAAAAATGCTTATAAAACATAAACCAAACGTTGGAGGTGGTCATTTCTTAATGCGCAGTAATAAACTCGGCACTCTAAAGCACCGAGAGCGTTTTTTCGATGCCAACCTAACCAGAGTGACGGGGAGCGGCACAATTCAGAAAAAGTGCTCAGCTCGCCGAGAAAATGCGATTTAAGCAATAAAATTAAAAATGCTTATAAAACATAAACCAAACGTTGGAGGTGGTCATTTCTTAATGCGCAGTAATAAACTCGGCACTCTAAAGCGCCCGAGAGCGTTTTTTTCGATGCCAACCTAACCAGAGTGACGGGAGCGGCACAATTCAGAAAAAGCGCTCAGCTCGCCGAGAAAATGCGATTTAAGCAATAAAATTAAAAATGCTTATAAAACATAAACCAAACGTTGGAGGTGGTCATTTCTAATGCGCAGTAATAAACTCGGCACTCTAAAGCACCCGAGAGCGTTTTTTTCGATGCCAACCTAACCAGAGTGACGGGAGCGGCACAATTCAGAAAAAGTGCTCAGCTCGCCGAGAAAATGCGATTTAAGCAATAAAATTAAAAATGCTTATTAAACATAAACCAAACGTTGGAGGTGGTCATTTCTTCATGCGCAGTGAATAACTCGGCACTCTAAAGCACCCGAGAGCGTTTTTTTCGATGCCAACCTAACCAGAGTGACGGGAGCGGCACAATTCAGAAAAAGCGCTCAGCTCGCCGAGAAAATGCGATTTAAGCAATAAAATTAAAAATGCTTATTAAACATAAACCAAACATGGAGGTGGTCATTTCTTCATGCGCAGTGAATAACTCGGCACTCTAAAGCACCCGAGAGCGTTTTTTTCGATGCCAACCTAACCAGAGTGACGGGAGCGGCACAATTCAGAAAAAGCGCTCAGCTCGCCGAGAAAATGCGATTTAAGCAATAAAATTAAAAATGCTTATAAAACATAAACCAAACGTTGGAGGTGGTCATTTCTTCATGCGCAGTGATAAACTCGGCACTCTAAAGCACCCGAGAGCGTTTTTTTCGATGCCAACCTAACCAGAGTGACGGGAGCGGCACAATTCAGAAAAAGTGCTCAGCTCGCCGAGAAAATGCGATTTAAGCAATAAAATTAAAAATGCTTATAAAACATAAACCAAACGTTGGAGGTGGTCATTTCTTCATGCGCAGTGAATAACTCGGCACTCTAAAGCACCCGAGAGCGTTTTTTTCGATGCCAACCTAACCAGAGTGACGGGAGCGGCACAATTCAGAAAAAGTGCTCAGCTCGCCGAGAAAATGCGATTTAAGCAATAAAATTAAAAATGCTTATAAAACATAAACCAAACGTTGGAGGTGGTCATTTCTTAATGCGCAGTAATAAACTCGGCACTCTAGAGCACCCGAGAGCGTTTTTTTCG